>NW_027173343.1:0-118985 GCF_018151085.1 Drosophila tropicalis
AATTATCGATAACACTATGTACTCATTCGGGTACTAAAAACAAGCTAAATGGGTTGTTTCCAAGATTAAATATTTTCTGTTCTCCCCGACAAAATCACACTTTGGGGTTGTTAAACATCAAAGTGGGATACCGCTTGAAGTAAAGAAAACAATAAATCATGCCCTATTGTTTAATGTCTTTTGCATGGAATTTCTCTATCATTCTCCCTTGCATATCCTCTAGTTCGTAATGTCTTTTGCATGGAATTTCCCTATTATTCTCCTTTAGTTCGTAATAACTGGTCCCAATCCTCTGACGGACTCTGGCTTTTATAAACGTGGGAGCTAACTTGGCATAATTACTCAACTGAAAATTACGTCGGTAAACTTCTTGACCTGGTTGAAATGACACGTCTCGACTTCTCAAATTACATGTTTTTTCGTTACGTTCATGCTGTTTTGCTACAGCCTTGACGGCAGTCTGACAAATTAATTCCAGAGAATCAGTATGGTCAAACTGAATAGATCTATCCTCTAATAGGTTTAAACTTCTTTACAGGGGGTAAGTTGCACCGTTCGTTATCATTTGTTGGCCAAAACATACACGGTACGGACTATTATTGATGGCCGAGTGCCAACTGGATCTTAGCGCACATGCTACTGAACTAAGGATTTCATCCCAATTGGCTGATCTTTGTTCACATAAGATTTTATTGCAGCTAACACCGATCTATTTACCCGTTCGGACGCGTTTGCCTGCGTGGCAATTATTAAAATGTAAAAAAAAAAAAAAAGGATGAAAAACCAAAACTAACTAGTTCCGGGCGGGGCTTGAACCAGGATTTCTTGACGTTTACACCGACGTGCTGCTTGAAGACCACTCGACGTTTTACCTATAAGTCACCGAAGCTATAACTTTAAACGCGATTTTTCAGGAAAATATAGAATAGTGCGCCGAAATATTTCACACAGCTTCAAATGACTGGGTATTCTACAGCATATCCAAAATTCATCCAAATCGGTGATTGGCTTACCTGAAGTTCCCCTTGTAAGTGTTCTTTTATGACTTTCAGTCGTTTGTCTCCGCTCCTAGCTCATTACTCTATTAAGTCTGTTCTGTTAGATTGTGTACCATCATTCAAAGACTTAGGCGTTATTTTTGACCCAAAACTTTTATTTAATGTTCATATTTCTTCAATTGTCAATAGACAATAGACGTTGGGCCAACGAATTTGATGATCCCTATGTAACAAAGGTTTTATACACTTCGTTAGTTCGCCCTACTCTGGAATATTGCTCGCCAGTGTGGAACCCGCAATATGATGTTCACCAGCATAGTACTGAATCGGTACAGAAGCAATTCCTTAAGTTTGCTCTACGCGGTCTAAATTTGAACCCGAGTCTTCGCCTACTTATTCTGACAGACTTCTTCTTATTAATCTTCCTTCACTTTATAACCGTAGGCTCGTTTTTGGCATTCTCTTTTTCCATAAACTAGTCAACGGCGAAGTCATTTCTACCAATTTACTAGATACGCTGTATTTTTGTGTTCCCTTTGCCAATCTTTTAACAACCTTTCTCACCTTATCTCTCCTCATCTTTCTGTCACTTCTCTTCGCGGAAAAACCTACGGTACATTTGTTACAAAGGCAAATTGCTTAGATTTAGAAGATTTACAAATAAAACAAGCACATAAAATAAAATGATGATAAAATATGTAAAACCTTAATTTATACCAAACAAATTATTCAACAACACAAGAATAATTACAAAAAACAAGACACACAACGCATAATTAAAACACACTTTACAAAAAGCACCCTCAAAAAAATGTAGGAAAAAAAACCACATAGTATGAATATCAATGATCTTTAAAATTAATTACACACAGCAAAATAAAGTAAATAGCAGCAAATAAACAGAACCCGAGATGATATGCCGCAGACTCTATCTTACAATCGCAAACATCTTTCGTACAAACAAATAATTTAAAATAATTTGCACGATGCTATGCTATGAAAAATATTGTCATGTCGGTCATGTTTGTTTTTTTGCGCTCTCCCTCAACTACCTTTTTTTGCTCTCTTGTGTACTTAATTTATAACATTCACATTTAATTAAAATATCTCAACCAATTTTTATCATCGCAATATTCATTGCGAAGTTTTTAGTTAAATTTACATTTACATTTTGATTAACATCAAAACATTAACAAACCCACTTATTATTTTGTTGTTGCGCTGCTTAGTTTTTAATTTCTTTCTATTCGTGGCCACCACCGCGATCTCAATTTACAGTTCACATTTTGTTTTGCTTTGTGTGGTGTTGATGCTCTCTATTTGTTTGTTTTCTCCTTTTATCGCGCTCGCGGCCGTTAACTTCGCGCTTGTGACAGGTTTTTGTTGCTGTGTATTTTAATACAAAAAATATTCTCTTTTTTTGTCTCTTTTTCATTTGCATATTGCAGTTAGCTTTTCTTTGGCTTGTATACGCCTCTCTTAACATTTACATTTTTCTCTTTTTATTTACATATTGATTTATAATTTGTTTTTGATAAATCAATTTTTTTAATAATGTCGGTCTGTTGCAAATATAATTGCAATAATCCCAGCAAGACCAGTGAAGACTTTCTTTACTGTTGGCTGTGTGACAATGTAATGCACTTTAAATGTGCTGGTTATACAGTCTATGTGCGGGATAGTATTACACAGGGTGACGGCCGTAAATGGGGCTGTGATCCGTTTCGGGACTTGGAGTTCGAGATGCGAGGTTTTGTGAAACGGACCCTGTCAGCTGGCGTTCATAAGCTCCAAGAGGAGCTTTTCGCGATGGAGGTTCAATTCAGAAGTTCCAAACTTTTGATTGAATCTCCGACGCGTGATAGGGCCAGGTTTCAGGGTGCGTCCCACAGTCCGTCGGCACATAGATCTCTACCAGTTCCAGCTTCCGACAATGACCCTATGTCACCAAATTTACGGCAGCTGATATCCCATTTCCCCTGGAGACAGTATCCGCCCTTCTAACTCGATATCTTTTGTAGTTTCCGAACCGTCCGGGCAAACATCCGTTCCCAGGAATATTGCCAATAAAGTTGTTACAAGAGGAGCTAGAGTAGTTACAAGAGGAGGCAGTTCAGCTGCTACTGCTTCTGGTGTTGCAGCTACTGCTTCACCTGGCAATTTAAGTTCCCTTGTTGTAGTTCCACCCAAAAAGCAAATTTTTATTTCGAGGCTTGATCCTAATACTACTCCTGAACAAGTCATCGCCTTCATCCAGGGTAAAATTCAAGACCCAAACATTACCATGGAAAAGTTACGTGTTATCGGGAACATTATCGGGACATTTTGTCCTTCAAAATAAGTGTCTCACCAGATCTTTTTGGCCAAATATGTCCTTATTGTAAAAGAGTATACAATAAAAAAGAAGAATCATCCTCCGATTAGCCTGTTACCTGTCTCTGCAAACAACGTTCCTTCTGGCTCGTCGGCATTTGTTGGCGAGTCAAAAAACTAACTTCGTCCCTAACTCTGGCCTATCAGAATGTACGGGGACTAAAGTCTAAACTCTCTAGACTCTATGTAGATAGTTTAGCTTTTGACTTTCATATTCCTGCCTTTGCTAAAACTTGGCCGAAGCCTGATATTCCGATACTTCAATTTTCACCTCAAAATATTTAAGGGTTAAAATTTCTTTAAATTCTTTTTGTGCCTATATTACTTGTTCGTATTTTACAACACAGTCCGGCATTATACATTCACCATTTGGAAGCCATTCAACTTATTCTCATATCTCTCTGACAAAGACTTGCTCGTTGTTTTGGGAGATTTTAATTTACCTGAGATTGCCTGAACTCTTTCATTTAATTGTTTATTACTGTTACCCTTCTCGTCACATTGTTTCATAGAATACAACTATTCCTGAAGACAACTATCATCCAACTCTGGATGTAACCATTGACCTTTCTTCTGTGGTTATATCTCAATATAATAGCTCAATGCCTCCAACCCGATGTTTTCGAAAGACAAACTTTACTAAACTTAAAAAACTTTTGTTAGCTAATATTTGGTCATATCTGTATACTTGAACGGATATGGACTCTGCCATTTCTGTCTTCTATAACACTCTTGAGTCGTTCTTCGATGTTTGTGTCCCTCGTGTGAGCCAAGGATCGCCTGATACCTCTCACATGAGTTATGTAACTTGAAGAACGTAAAATCAAGATGCTATAAAAGGTTTAAAAAATCCGGTAAAGCATCGGATTTTTCCCTTTATGTAGTTAATCGATCAAATTTTATAGTGCTGAATTCACAATGCTATAAGGATTATCTTCAGTGATGTAAATATAAGTTTTCTCGCGATCTTAAGCAATTTTATAACTTTGTCGATGTAAAACGTAAGACATCAGTGCACCCGTCTTACTTGTCTTTCGAAAAAAAAAACCTGACACTGATCAGGCCATCACCAATATGTTTGCTGATTTTTTCAAAACAACCTATTTCGCTTCGATTAATCAAGCAAATCCTCCTTGTCCTCATTACTTGCAATCGTCTAACTGCATTGTAGACCCTGTGTTTAATGAAAGTTCGGTTATTAGCGTGCTCTGTTCGGTCAATCCAGTATATGCACCTGGCCCGGACGGAATACCAGGCTGTGTGTTAAGGTTTTGTGTCATATGTAAGCCCATACTTAAGATATTTACACTGTCCGTCACATCTTCCGCCTTCCCGCCTATCTGGAAGGAATCATATATTATTCCTCTTCATAAAAAGGGGAAAAAGTCCGAAGTCTCCAATTATAGGCGCATTTCTAAATTCTCTGTCATACCCAAAGCATTAGAGAAAATAATAACATCTCAATTGCAGCATATT
Source organism: Drosophila tropicalis (assembly GCF_018151085.1). Taxonomy (NCBI): domain Eukaryota; kingdom Metazoa; phylum Arthropoda; class Insecta; order Diptera; family Drosophilidae; genus Drosophila; species Drosophila tropicalis. Next base: position 4,848 of record NW_027173343.1, read on the forward strand.
TGTAGCTCAATTATTTCGTCATCCCAACATGGGCTTAAAGACGTAGATCGACAACTACTAACCTATTAGAATTTACATCTCAGTCGATCAAATGATTCAAGGCTGTCGTGCAAACTGAAGTCATTTAAACTGACTTCAGCAAGGCGTACTGACTTCTAAACGTACACAAAAGGTCCTCTTTAAGTCTTCATTTTCTACAACCATCCATGTGACCTCTAGAGTACCTCAGGGTAGTCATATGGGTCCACTGCTACTCACTCTTTTTATAAATGATCTTCCATTGGTAGTGACACATTCTCGTGTGCTTATGTACGCGGATGATGTTTTACCTCAGTTTTAAAGGCATATCGTCTTCTTGCCTGCTTCAATCCGATCTTAATGATCTTCAGAGTTGGTGTGAAACCAACCTATTAAACCTCAACATCTCTAAATGTAAAGTTATGTCTTTTTATAGATGAACTCCATACTTAGCAACTTATACTTTTAACGACACTCCCTTAGAGCGGTTAGATATTATCAATGACTTAGGTGTTCTTATGGACCAGAAATTAACTTTTAATCCTCATATTTCGGCTACAGTTAGTAAAGCTATGAATGTTCTTGGGTTTGTGAAACGATGGTCAAAAGAGTTTGACGATCCTTACACAACCAAAATTCTGTATACTTCATTAATCCATTCTATCTTAGAGTACGGATCTTGCATATGGTCACCTTACGCACCAAAGTAAAATTGAATCTGTTCAAAAGCAATTTCTGCTTTTTGCTCTTCGCAGTCTAAATTGGGATCGCAGTGTCAATTTGCCATCATAATCCAGTAGTCTTCTTTTACTCATTCTTCCTTCCTGATTTATTGGAGAGTAATGCTTGGTGCTATCTTTATTCACGAACTTTTAATAGGTGAAATAGACTTTCCTGAGCTATTGAAACAGTTTAACCTGATTACAATCTTCGGTATCCCGTATTCAGATCAGAAGCCTCTCTTTCTCTTGTGAAAACCTCTATTTTAGCACACTTAGCTCGTAATTAGCTGTAGTTATTCATATTTTAATTGTTTGTCCGTTTTATTTATATTTGTCCACGCGATCGTGCCGTCGGATATACGGCTGCACCCCACGGTCGCGCGAAATAGTGACCTGTATGCGTCAACGTCCAGACAATGCCAAAACCAGTTCATCAATGTAAAAACAAAACATTAAAATTTTTTCTTCTTCCGTCATTCCCTAAGCAACGCACGCATACACACACAGTTTATGTAGCGTTTTATATTTAATTTTATCACATATTTCGCATATTTCATAGCGATACTCAAACTCCTTCACCTACTTTTCGTATAGAACTTTATGATATAGTGGTCCGATCCTCAAAATTTTCATACTTAATCTGTTACAATTGTCTCAGATTCTATTCTGTCCAAGTATCTTAAAAAAACTGCATCCATAGTGTTATTGAATTTTGTAGTTGATATTGCCAGATCGTTATGGATTTTTAAATGAAATTCTTTAAAAGGAAACTGTATCATTGCCTCTGATTTTTTATCACAAAAGTTGATATACAAACTTGCTAAAATTAAAGGAAGTTCTTGCATATATTTCCTATGTGTTTAGGGTCGAGAATATCTAAAATATTTCTATTCGGTGAATCGTAGATGACTGCAATGATTACTGATACCGTGTTGCATTACACACTCAGCTGCACAAGGATCCGCAACACAGTGTTAGAAAGCGCTAAAATATCTAGCTAGGCACAAAATCGGCCGCGTTGCTGCAGGTGATCGGAGCTCGCTTAAGATAAACTTTCGTTTTTTGCTAGAATAATCTTGCAAGCCGGATAACCGTTACACGAAAAAAATCCCATTTTTCATACATCTTTTTAAAGAAAAACTAAGAGTTAGTTTATTATTAATCTTTGTGTTATCATTATTAATCAATTTGCTTTAAACACTTTTTCTGTCTCTTTCTCTTTCTCTGACACTCTCATTTTTGTGATCGTGCCCTTGAGAGAGTGACTTACATACACATTCACTGTCTCTCTCACAAAATAGGCAATCGGTAAATTTCTTACGTTGCGATTTGATCCGTAATAGTAAGTAATAATAGCCCCCCGCTCATAATGCGCGATAGGGAAAATAGTTCCAGAAAATTAATTTTACGTTTGCACAAATAACAGAACATGAATTACAGTCTAATAATAATTGTAATAGAAAAGGTAGTAAGTTTAAAGTAAAAGTTAAGTTTAAAGTTTAATTTTATTTGTTTCATGTTGTTACATAACCCAGGTTTAAAATATAATGTGTATATGGGGGTGGACAGAACAGTGAATTTACCGAGCATGCTCTTTTGCAGTGAGAAAACTGACAGAAAACTACCCTAGCACACGAGCGTGCGCATTAAATATATTGATTTTTTGTTATATTCATGCTAACTATAAAGCAAAAATATGTTTAACTAAGCATTGGCAAAAGAGTTTAAAACAATATTTAAAATTGTCTAAGCTATAACATCATATTGGAAAAGAATAACGTATTGTGAAACCAGATAAAACAAGCAGAATTAGTAAATCATAATTTTTCACCGATTTCAAATTAAGGTAAAATTTTTACGTTGCTGCAAACCATTTCTTTATATAAACATCACCAGCCTTCATGTAGTTATGTATCAGATTAGCTTAAAAACTAAATATACAGTTATTATTTAACAATGGTTATTTAACAAAGGATGCGTGAGTATTTAGAAACAATCGCATACTGAAATTAAAAATCAATACACTTATCTATTCTATCAACAGTAAAATCATATTTATTTTGAAGATCAATGTAAATATTCTAAGCATTTTAAGCAATCAAAACCAAAACATTTTTCAGAGTCGTCATGGGCACCGTCTTAAGCTTTAATCCACGGGATAAACACCCTATCTACTCTTCACAGCCTAGTTTTCAATCTAATGAAAATATTAACGAGAATTCATGTTCAATTGATTCACATTTGAATAATTTTTCCTACGAGCAACTTAATAACGCTAAAAATCGAGAAAACAAAAAATCTATTTGTCAACAACTTTTAAAGAACGGAGTCGGCCAACAAACTGCTTGCGAAAGCGTCCACATAAATTTGCAAACACAGCCGCAGTTAAGCTCGCACAATTATAACAATTTATCACATACGTCTAAAGATACAATTACAAATGATTTGGATACTCATCTTGATAACTCAATTATTATATCTGAGAAAAATTCAATCGAAAAAAATTTAAAAAAACATTCGATTTTTATTAATGCTCTTTCTTGGAAGAAATTATCAGCATCACACAATAAGAAAAAAATTGATAATAAGAATAAGTGCGCGAACCTACCAACTGCGTGTTTTAAAGCTCAACTTTTAGAGTCTTCATATTCAGCATCATCCGACAGAAATAAAAATATTCAATTTCAATGTAATCGTATTGACGGGCATCAACAGCAGCGAAGCAACGACATCCGGGAACCATTTTTATCTACAAATAAAACACAGAATCCATCTAAGACAAAGGACTTGGTCAGAGTTAATAACACAAACTCTTTATCAAACAAGCTGATTCAAAAACAACCATTGGCGCTGACATTACCTCAGCAGTTGCAGTCTTCCTCAATACAAATTAAAAATACCAATCAGATCCCACGAAAAACCGTAATTCAGGTTTGTTGCATACTGTATATTGTCCCTTGGTTTTAATAATATGACCTATCCAGTACTTTTCAATACATTTCCAATTTTTTTCTCTTAGTTAATTTCATGTGAATACTTAGTAGTAATAGGTGCTTAAAAAAGTTTACAATTTCATAACTTTTTTAAAACTTAATATGGATAAAGTAATATAGAGATTAATAAAAAATGTGTCTGATTACAAGGAATGGCCAAGGGGCTGATCCTTGGTAACACGAATTTAGTAATTTGAAACTTTTTACCGCAACCATTGTGCACAAGGGCAGGCGCTTGTAACGCATAGAAGGAGACGTTTCCGACCCCATAAAGTATATATATTCTTGATCAGCATGAGAAGCTGAGTTGATATAGCCATGTCCGTCTGTCCGTCCGTCCGTCGGTGCGTATGCGTTTTACTCAGCCGTCTTAAGAGCTATCGCAATGAATTTGCTTGCTGCCTACTACGTCATACGTCATCAACAGAGTACATGCATACACACACAGACTCAACGCTAAAAAAACTGTATGTGTATGCGTGCGTTGCTTTGCTTAGGGAATGAGGGAAGAATAAAAACAAATTGTAGTACAAGGAGTAAAATTGTTTTGTTTGTATATTGATGAATTGAGTTGCAGAAAACAAATTTTGAACGTGTAAAATTATTATTGTTAAGGACTGCAAGGGTATACAAACTTCAGCATAGCCGATGTAAGCTTCTTTGATATTTTTTACATGCAAAATGTAATAATTTTCTTACGTAAATTTTATGAAGTTTCGCAGTGTTCCGGTGGAATTAAACAGTCGATTTATTCCTCTTTTTAAGAAGAGAAATGATTGGAGACTTCTTCCAAGCTGAACTAAAGCCCTAGATAGATTAAACGAATTACACTCTGTGCATGCATATAAAAATCGTTTTCACATGGGCTAAGAAAACCACAATATTTAGTGTAATGAGATTAAACACGCAATTAATGCCAGGATAAAAAAATAACGTTAAGAAAAATCAAACTAACTATTTGCAATGATTGTTACTAAGAAAATATGTTGAACTGTATTGAAAAATAATTGCTTACCTTGTTTCTTAATTGTAGTATATTTATTGATAGGTCTGTATTAAGTTGCCAAATCCTCTAAGTACCCAAACTAATTGCAGGCTTCGACTTCAGAATTATTAAAATGTTTGGGAATGTTTTTGCAATATAAATGCCAAAGACTAAATAACTTTGATGCGGGCGATGTTGTTATGTGGCTACGTGCTGTTGATCGGAGTCTATTGCTACAAGGATGGCAGGTAAGTTGTGTGTTTTTTTTATCTCCTTACAAAAGGATATTAAATATAATTATTGTATGTACATATCTTATGTATAGTAATTACTCGGAAAATCAGTGGAGTTGAATTATCATAATAAAAACTAATGAGTTTTTATGTACAGCATTTTAATCTTAAATTACACTAATTGTAAAATCTGATAAATTAGGATTTCGCTACTCAGTAATTTATACAGTCAAGGTGACTTTGTTACTTTTAGCAGGATCGTAATAAACGTTGATATTTAAAAGCTTGATATCGGATACCTTTATATTTTTATACATAGCTGTAATATATACATACATACATACACGCGATAGAAATATGTAGCTACATCAGCCTCATTGCTCCAGCCTAAAAATGTAGGCTGTTTTTGTCATTTGTGTGCTTTTCGTCATTTGTTTTGTTTTTGGTGCATAAAAAGAAAATAAAAAAGGAAGACTCCCTTCGTCAATAAATAAGTGCCCTAAATATAAACTAATCTAAACTAATAAACTAATCATAATTTAATAATTTCCCCATTATTGAAAGGGTACTAATAGAAATAATATAAATTTAAGCAGTTTACTTAAACTTTTTTTGCTGACTGTACATACATACATACATACATACATATGTACATATGTACGATCTCTTGTACTCTTTTGTACGTCAGTTTGCATTTTCGCAAAGAATTAAATGACAGTTGAAATTCTGAGTAAGTTTTTGTTTTTTTTTTTTTATACCCTTGCAAAAAGGGTATATTAATTTTGGTCAGAAGTGTGCAACGCATAGAACGAAGCATCTCCGACCATACAAAGTATATATATTCTTGATCAGCACGACGAGACGAGTTCAACTAGCCATGTCCGTCCGTCCGTCCGTCCGTCCGTCCGTCCGTCCGTCTGGATCAACGCAAACTCCTCCTAGACCGTAAGAGCTACAGAGCTGAAATTTTGCACGTAGGCTTGTATATACTGCAGGCGTTGTATATCTCGGATTCAGCCGGATCGGACCACTATATCATATAGCTCCCATACAAACCCCAAAGTCACGAACAGTGACTTTTCTCAATAACTTCGTTATTTTCTATGCTATTATCGTGAAACTTAATATTAGAGAGTTTACTACGCCTATAAGCGACTATGCCAAATTTGATCAAGATCGGGTGACTATATCATATAGCTCCCATACAAACGGCCAAGTCACAAGCAGTGACTTTCTCAATAACTTCGTTATTTTCTGAGCTATTGTCGTGAAACTTAATATTAGAGAATTTACTACGCCTATAAGCGACTATGCCAAATTTGATCAAGATCAGGTGACTATATCATATAGGTCCCATAGGAACGATTGGTCGAAAACAGTGACTTTTGTAAATAATTTCGTTACTTTTAACGCGATTGCTTTTAAATTAAACATTTCTTAATTTAATATATATGTTAATGACTGTGTCGAATTTGATAAAGATCGGGTGACTATATCATATAGCTCCCATAGGAAAGATCGGTGGAAAACAGTGACTTTGATCAATATCTTCGTTATTTCCTATGATTGTAGGCCATTCTTTCGCAAACATAAGCCTTTTTAGATAAAACGTTCTTCCACATTGATGGCTAAGAGGTAAGGATAGAGTTACCAAAAAAGTTGCAAGGGTATACAAACTTTGACGCGGTCGAAGTTAGCCCCGGCCCTCTGGTTTTTTGTATACTTAAGTTAATATTAATTTTGTTTAGTTTTATTGAAAATATATTCTTTTGTTTATAATATTAAGACAAAAAATTGTTCCAAAATACATGATTTACCTTTAAAATACCATAGTGAATACAAATTTTAGTATAAACTTTGCTTGTGCAAAGAATTGTTTGACATACTGTATGTGTCGTACATGTTGGACAAAACAGTGTATGACATAATCAGCGATTTTTTTCTCCTCAATTTGAACGTAATTTGATGTCGCTTAATTCCATTAGTGCTGTGTGTGTTTTTATTTGTTCTCTCTTTTTTGTGCTTCTGTTCAGCTTCTCTCCCGCGTCATCAGTTTTGTAACGCCGTCTCCGAAAGCTTTGCTTATAGTTATAAGCAATTGCCAGCCACTACTGTTACATCTTCTTCCATTTTACTTTCGCCTACACCATCATCTTGTCCCTCTTTATGCTCTTCTTTTCAGATTGAAGTACCCTGTAAAAGCCGTGGTGCACCTCAATCTATTCCTCTCGGGAACTCTGATCAATGCAGTGCCTCATTGCAAACAATTATTTATCTCTAGGACTTCTGTGGCAGCTTTCATTGGTAATATATGCCCTGCTGAAGTCTTAAGACGAATTTTTAAGTTTGCTAGGCCTCGTTAAATGTTTTTTAAATTACTGTACCAGATGAGTATTTCTCGGCTATGCTAGACGATAATTTTTTGCCTGAGGGCCTAGTCGGGTACGAGTTTGCGCCCAATAAGCGCTCCTGTCTGTTGCCTGTCCACCTTCCTAATTTATCTTCTGCTTCAAAAAACTAATAACGTCTAGTCTTTGCATTCATTATGAAAATGTAAGAGGACTTCTTACCAAGCTCTCCAAACTGTTCTGTGATAGCCAAACCTTTTCTGCTGACATATTAAATTTTTCTGAAATTTGGCTCAACTCCTCTGTTTCGGATAACACAATTCTTTCTAATAACTTTATTTCTTATAGGCTTGATCGTGTTGGTCGTCGTGGCCGTGGAGTACTCATTGCTGTCAACTCGAATATGTGTTCAAGTGTTGTGCCGATTGATCTGCCCTTAGGTGTTGAGTTTATTTGCGTCGAAGTTACATTTTCCAACTTTAGCATATATATTTCTTGTACATATATTACTCCAGCTTCTGATATCATGACCTACATGCACCATGCTGATGCTTTGCGAACTATTTTTAGTCGCCTTAAAGATCGTGAATTCCTTATAGTTATAGGTTATTTTAACTTACCTAATATTTCTTGGCTCGTTGATGACAATCTATCTTTCCTACTTCCTTTGTCTTAACATGTTTTTCCTTGTAGTTTTCTTGAATGCTAGTTATACAAGTTAAATTTTTTACTAAACTCTTTTAAAAGAATCCTTAATCTTGTTTTTGTCTCGGATCCCACTGTTATTTCTGTATTTCAAACACAGCCCTAGTGAAGCCTGAAGATTCTTATCAACCTAGCATTTAAATTACTATTTTTGACAATTCCATTACTAATTCATTAAATAACATCTCAGTTTCTCGTCGTAGATGTTTTCGTAAAACAAATTTCAATCTTCTTAACAGCCTTATTTTCTCTTTTGATTGGTCATTTCTATTTGAGTGCTGCGATATAGATTGTGCAGTGAAGTTTTTCTACTCTGCTCTTAATTCTCTAATTGATAAATGCGTTCCTTATGTTAATGTCTCTACCGTCTCCACCGCGCCAGTCTGGTTCACACGTAGGCTCTCTAATCTCCGTAACATTAAATCGAGATATTTTAAAAGATTTAAAAAAACTGGTTCGCGACTTGACTATGCAAATTATTGTATAGCCAAATCTCAACTTTGTCTTTTAAATACTCAATGCTACAACAATTATTTCGTTCGCTGTAAGGTTAAATTTTATAAGAACCCCAAAAGATTTTACAACTTTGTCAATTCCAAAACACGCTCTAATGTACTACCTTCCACCTTCAGACATAATGACCAGACTGCTAATAATGATTCAGATATTGCAGATCTGTTTGCTAAATTCTTTCAGTCGAATTATTCTACTACTGTTTCGGATCCCACACCTTTTTGTTTTTTCCTAGTATTACTGAAGACTGTATTATCTCCAGCTTGTCATCTTTGACGTCTTCCTTCGTTCCCGGGCCTGATAATATACCTAGTTGCATCCTTAAAATGTGTTATATTTCCCTATCCCTTTATCTCGGTTATTCTTTATATCGAGTGAGACTTGTAACTTTCCTGATATTTGGAAGGAGTCTTTTATTATTCCGCTTTTTAAAAAGGGTAGCAAATCGGATGTTTGTAACTAACGTGGCATTGCCAAACTTTCGGCAATACTTAAGCTGTTTGAGAAAATTATTACGTCTTCCCTTCAACATCTATCCAGATCCACTATTTCTCCTTGTCAGCATGGCTTCATGAAAGATCGTTCGTCGTTTACCAACCTTTTAGAATTGACTACCCTTGTACACCATGGCTTCCGTAAAAAGTGTCAAACTGGTGTTATTTATACTGACTTTAGCAAGGCTCTTGACACGGTTGATCATTCTATGCTTCTCGCGAAACTTAACATCATGGGTTTTTCCCCAAAACTATTGGCTTGGTTGAAGTCGTATCTTATTGGCAGATCTTTTCATTCCTCGATATCTACAGGTGTACCCCAAGGCAGTCATCTGGGCCCACTATTATTTACATTGTTTATAAATGATTTGCCTTTGGCCTTGGCTCATTCACGCGTGCTCATGTTTGCGGATGACGTCAAGATTTGTTATTCCTATAACGATCCTTCTTTCCAACAGCACTTGCAATCAGATCTCGATGCGTTCTGTAATTGGTGCCACGTTAATAAATTACACCTTATTGCCTCTAAGTGTTCTTTTATGACTTTCAGTCATTTGCCTCCTCTCCTAGCTCATTACTCTATTAAGTCTGTTCTGTTAGATTGTGTACCATCATTCAAAGACTTAGGCGTTATGTTTGACCCTAAACTTTCATTTAATGTTCATATTTCTTCAATTGTCAATAGAGCAGCCTTCTTGGCTTCATTAAACGTTGGGCCAAAAAATTTGATGATCCCTATGAAACAAAGGCCCTACTCTTGAATGTTGCTCGCCAGTGTAGAACCCGCAATATGATGTTCACCAGCGAAGTATTGAATCGGAACAGAAGCAATTCCTTAAGTTTGCTCTACGCGGTCTAAATTTGAACCCGAGTCTTCGCCTACTTATTCTGACAGACTTCTTCTTATTAATCTTCCTTCACTTTATAACCGTAGGCTCGTTTTTGGCATTCTCTTTCTCCATAAACTAGTCAACGGCGAAATAATTTCTACTAATTTACTAGATACTGTATATTTTTGTGTTCCCTCACGTCGGACCAGAAAATTTTTTCTATTCACCTTAGTAGATGTCTGACTAACTACTCTCTTCACGAACCTTTTCGTGTTCTTTGCCAATCTTTTAACAACCTTTCTCACCTTATCTCTCCTCATCTTTCTGTCACTTCTCTTCGCGCTATACTTTTTAATCATCTACAGCGAAACCAATGAAAATATTCTGCACTTGGATTGGCTGCAACTTATCCCTGACCACATTGGCTTTGAATCGGGGCATAGCTGGCATCTTGTGCAAATAAAACACCTCCACCGGGTCGGGGATGTTTAGTTGTGTATAAAGCTAAGCTACCTTCTTCATTTAATTACTATCTGTCTTTAGCTTAAGCTTTTTCGTCGACTGCTGTGTTACTTGACGTAAATAAATAAATAAAAAAATAAAAATAAAATATAAAGACATCAAATACTGGATTGTATAAATTAAACACTTCCTTCACTCACGGTATAAAAAAATATAATTTTTATTTAAAGTCACTATACAATTACAACTTAATGATAACTGAAAGATTCTGACTGAGTGAATTCCGCGGAGCTAAAGCGAAGTTTTACCGGATGGTTTCGACTAAGGCTTAAGACTGATTTTCTATGATTTGATTATGTTGGATGAAGGCTTGGATAATTGACGTCGTCGCAGGCGGCGGCGTTGGCTGAGTCCAATAGTCCACTAAGAGCGTGGGACCATTCTTTGTTTACACAAGTGTTCAGGACCATTCTTTGTTTATTGCCGAAATTTGTGGGGTGATTCTGGGTATCAGGTTTGTTGTTTATCCTAACGATCGGACTGTTGCTGGGGATAGGCGATCATGCGACAAATTGGCATCTGACGATTGAGTGGGGTGACTTGTTGTTTATCCTAGCTATCGGACTGTTATTTGAGACAGGCGATCATGCGACAAATGGGCATGTGACGACTGGGTGGGGTTGACCAATGGGAATTGCTTGTGATGATGAAATAGGATCGGCCAATGGGCATGTGTTGACGGACTTGGGTTTTATGGTATAAGTACTTGACTCCTTGTTATGATAGAAGTGCTTAACTCCTCCCCCTTTAAGTGCGGACGTCCTCGGCCGCAACAACATATTGAACTGGCGCGATTGAGACTTCCATTGGTGGACCATGGTTGCCTTTTTCGTGGCTGCAGAATTTTTTGATGATGTAATATGTTATCATTGCAGCTGCCAGAAGGGTTAGAATAATCCAGACATAATCAAGTTGTTTCTTTGGATTTTCTCCAGATTATTAGTGTTATTGATGTGTAGTTCCTTGATCATTTCCAGTGATAACCTTTCACCTCTTTGCTGCTTATCTGATAGTAATTGCAACAGCGGCGGTTGAACCTCGACTTCAAAGCGTGTCTTCACAATATACCAGGAGTCTTCTATGATGACTGTCGCGTTTTCCGCTTGAATTATGAAGGTGCCTTCTAGGGTAATGTTTTCTCCATTGATGTTGATGTCCCCTTGAAATTGGTTCAGCAGCAAGGTACCGGGCATTATTTCTGAATGGGATTTTACGTGCTGGTTGTTGATGACCTTACATTGTGGATTCCTTCTTTGCAAGTAGGCTCCTACACATTTACTGTTTTTTAAATTAGTCAGATCTTCCAGTTTACAGATTGTCTTACCATTATGAATTTTACATTTATTCTTATTGATTAACCCGAAGTATTTCTTGTTACATTTCATGATATTCTCATAGTCTATTTCTTCTTTAAATTTTTGATATTTAATTGGTATTGCAAGGATTTGTTTACAAATTTCATTAATTACTCTGGGTAGGCTAACAATATAAAAGAGTGATTTACCGTCTGAGGCTATGCTGACCTCGGCAAACTCTATTAGTTCTTCAATGTTTACAAATGTTAGGCTCTCTTCTTTAATTGTGTCAATAAAATCTATTTCGGCAGAGGACAGTATTAATGAGTTTACGGTATTGGCCTTAGCCCAATCAATTTCGTAAATAATATTTGTTATTTCTTCTCTTAAAAGACTCATTTTAAATTTGGTTATTTCAATTTCTTCTGACTTATTATTGTATTCGGGTTTACCTCTAATTAATATGGTATTAGTTATCTTAATTAAATCGTTTATCTTATTTTTTATTAGATTATTAATAATGACCTGCCGATTATTGTTTTCCAATTGTTCATTGATCTTATCTACCACAATCTTATGAACCTCGTGATCAGGTGTGCCCGCTAACCATTTCCAAGCCGTGCCAAGTATATCAAGCGATCTTTTGTTTCTGAATTTCATCGGCTGAAGCCTCCTCAATTCGTTCTGTATCCGAGTTATCTCATAGGCCAAAAAAAATTGATACGGACTAAGGTTTTATGAATTCTTAACGACTTCTTTTAGAACGGATATGGCCATTTGATATTTTTCTAATTCGATGACGTGAATGATTTTAAGCGTTCCGTTCTGGCGCGCGGCTAACCCGGTTTCCAACATGACCACTCTTGACTTAGTATAGTCTAGTATGGTTGTGTGACCCCAGCAAAGTGGTAACATGAGCAATCTGTCGGAAGAGGATGTTTATCAATACTTCAATTGGTTTTTATGAACTATCCTGCCTGACCTGGTTTTAATCTTGGTATTAAGATCTTCGGCTACTATTTCTTTTTTATATCTAGACGTTAGTTTCGAGCCTAGCCGTTTATTAATCCTAACGTAGATGATTTCACCTGGATCGTAGATTTTGACGGGTTTTTTTGTTTTATTATGGTACTCTAGGTCCTTATTTTGCTTCTTTAAAATGGTTTCTGCAATCTTTTCCCTTTCAAGTGCTAATTTTTCTGGATTATGGATTAAATTTGTTACAAAAAATGCTTCTATTGGCTTTTTGTTGGTGGTACTATGGATGGTTTTATTGTATTCGTCAACGGCTTTGAATATTAGATCCTCAAATTCCATTTCGGGGTGCTCTAGCTTCAAGCATCTCATTATTTCTGTATATGTTGAATGAAATCTTTCTATTTGGCCGTTGCTAGACGAAGTATATGGTGGAGTAGTGTGGACTTGTATACCTAACTGATTATTCAAAAGAAATTTTATTGATGCAGAATTTAAAGCCTTTTCGTTATCCATCACCACGGTTTTTGTCATACCGAAGGCTATTAACAACTCACGTAAGGGTACTTTAAGATGTTCTGCTGCTTTTGAGTTTACGAGTTTAACTTGCGCGTATTTAGAAAATTTGTCTATTGCGGTTAAAATAATCTTATTTTGGGTGGAATATAAATCTATATGAATAATTTCACCTGGATATTTCGGAATAGGGGTTGGTTGTATTTCTTGGTTCGGAGGGTGTCTTTGGTATTTAGAGAGTTTGCACGTTTGGCAAGAGTTTACTATTGCTTCTATCTTTTTCTTCATACCGGGGAAAAAATATTCAGATAAAATTTGTTTTTTATTTTCAACGGAATTTCTATGTGCTCTGAGGTGTTCTTTTATTATGATATCTTGTTGTTGGATCTGATCATGGACATCTATAGTTTGAATATGCGTGAACCTTGCCTTGTAATTCCTAGAATGCTCTGGAAATATTTCTTGGATTTTTCCCATGATACTTTCAGAAGTAAAAATACCATTAACTATTCTAGGATCCATTTTTTCTTTCAAGATGGTTACAAGATCTTCTTCGGAATAATTGCTTCTCACTATTGTATGTCTATGATATGTAGGGAACGGTATTTCAAAGGTAGTGGATTCGTTATCACCAGTGAGGATAAACAATTGGTTTTTAAAGACATTGATGGGAACTTCCATTGCTGGAATAAGTTCATGACCTGAGCTTTCATCACTATGGGCTGTAGCTGACGTACTGCTAGCATTTATGCTGGTAGGGTTTCTAGAGAGTGCGTCTGCTACCACATTTGAGCTACCCGGCTTATATTTCAACTCGTAGTTATATTCCTCCAGGTAACTTTTCCATTTCTTCAGCTTTGTGTTATTATTTTTCGGGCTGAGAGCATAAGTGAGAGTCTGGTGGTCAGTGTAAATGATCACTTTGGATTTGCCGTATACATACATCCTTAACTTATCCAATGCCCATACTATTGCTAGCATTTCTCTTTCATTTGTAGCATAATTTCCTTCGGCCTTGGATAACGCACGGGAAAGGAATGTAATGGGTCTACCGTTCTGTTCTAGAGAAGCTCCTAATGCAAAGTTTGAAGCATCAGTGGTTAGATGGAACTCTTGTTTAAAATCAGGGTATGCTAACATCACATCTTGTGATACTAATGCATTTTTTACTTTCTCAAAGGCATCGAGTTCGGCTTCACCGAATCGGATTTCAATCTTGCTTGAGACATTCTTTTTAGCTCTGCCATGTTCTCCTCTCAATAACGCCGTCAAGGGTCTAGCTAACTTAGCAAAATCTTTGATAAATCTTCTGTAATAACTAGCTAATCCCAGGAAGGACCTTAGTTGTTTTAGGTTCTTTGGTATGGGGAACTTTTTAATGGCTTGAATTTTCTCTGGATTGGTTTTAACTCCTTCCCTTGAGATAACTACGCCTAGGAAGTCAACACTGTGTCTTAGGAATTTGCATTTATCTACTTGGACCTTCATATTCGCTTTGGACAAGGTAGAAAATACTAGAGCTAGATGTCGGAAATGCTCTTCCTCAGATTTACTGAATATTATAATATCATCAATGTAGACATAGCAAATTTTTCCGATGAGGTCTCTCAAGATGTCATCGAGAGCTCTTTGGAATATTGATGGGGAATTTTTTAGACCGAAGGGGAGTCTTGTAAACTCGTATTTCCCTCCATTTACAGAAAATGCTGTTTTTTCAATATCAGATTCCTTAAGGGAAATCTGATGAAATCCGCTCTTTAGATCAAGAACAGAGAAATACTTATTGTTGCCCAACTGCGCAACCATTTCTCCGATTTCAGGGATAGGATACTTATCCGAAACTGTAACTGCATTGAGCTTTCTGTAATCAATGACCATCCTATATTTCTTATTCCCAAGGCTATCGCTCTTTTTAGGGACTATCCATACAGGGGAATTATAGGGCGACCGTGAGGGTCGTATTATACCATCTCGTAGTAATTCTTGTAGCTGGTCTTCTACTACTTCTTTGAGAGAAGCTGGGTACGGATAATGTTTGGTGTAGACTGGAGTGTCTGTTGTCGTTCGGATTTCTCCTTGGACATTAGTAGCATAAGTCAACTTCTTATTTGGGTCTGCGAAAAGCGATTCGTACTCCTCTTGGAGTGCCTTTAACCCTAGTTTCTGCTGATTGGTGAGCTCCTCTGATTCGATCGTATGGACCTGATGAGCTCGCATCTGCTTTACTTTAACAACGTGAGAGTTGTTGACAAATAATAGATCTTTCCGTATATCAATAATGGCGTTTAATTCTCTTAGTGTGTCATTACCTAGAATCCCATGGAACGGATTCAAATTAGGTAATAAGAAGAAAGTTATAGGTTTGTTGGGCTCGTTAAATAAACCCAAATGGATATGGCTGGTGATTAGAATGCTACCACTTACGGTGTTCGCGTAAAACTTGTGTTCATTTGTTTTGACGTTTTTGGCTATTTCTGGTTGGACATAGTTTTTGTTGGAGCCGGTGTCTATTAAGAAATTGTATGCGGTTCCGTCTTTGTCCCGGACAACAAAGTACGGCAAAGAGGAACACTTTAACCTAAAAAATTAACGGTGTCCTCAATTTGTGGCTGTTGAGATTCCTGTGATTGTGATTTGGTTTCCTCTTTATTCTGCGGGACTAACTCTGAGTTGTCACCTTGTGAGGTAAAATATTCCTCCTGCTGTTGATATTCACGAACCTCAGAATATGGGACTAATTCGTAAAGGTCTTCTTGGCCTTGGTAAGCAGACTGATAATCGGACATATCGGAGTAATGCTCTTCTTGAGGCGGTATGGTGATATATTGTTCACCTGACATACCGGTTTCGATATGGAATTGCCTCTGTAATTTATTGGGAAAATTTCCGGTGGACTGGTTGACTCTTTTGAGAGCAAATTGTTGTGGTGAATTAGCGTTTGGCTTGTTCATGTAGTCAACTTTTTTGTTAGAATAGAGCCGTCGACATCCATAGGAGTTGGTGCCGGCTGAGGCTTCGGAGCAAATGGCCTCGGTGGTGCATTGAAAAACATGGGGTTTTTCGTTTGAGGAAATTTATTTTGGGGAATGAACACGTTTTGCATTGGTTTTTGATTATAAAAGTTGTTGTTATTATAAGGTTTTGGTGGAATTGCCGGTATGTATGATTGTTGAGGTTGCAAGTAATTTTTTGCATAATGCGGGGGTTTTGGTCCTACTGGTGGACGAGTGTCACGATGGCTGATATTGTTCCTAGCCCTTTTATTGTCCAACATCTCGCACAGTTGCAATGCATGCCTCAGATCTCTGGGTTGAGCTAAGCTCATTCTGTCTGATAGATCTCCGTTAAGACCTCTGATGAAGGTATCTAGAGCCCTATCTCTGACCTGTTTTGCCATGGCTTCCATAGTCTCGGGAGTGTAACCCAGTGTTTCGATTTGGTCTAGTATTAACGACATCTGTTGGTAAACGGCGAAGTAAAATTGATGAATGGATGCGCCTTTCTGGGTCATGGTGAATAGCTGAAATTCTAGAGTGCTTAAATCTCGTTTGTCTGAGTACTCAGATAACAGACACTGAGAGATTGCACCCCAATGTAAAGCAGTGCGATATACTTTCAACAGTGTATTCGCATGGCCTGTAATTTTGCCTCGAATGGTTACCAGAATTGCAAAGTATTTGGGTGTTCCCTGAATGGGAGCATACAATTCCATCAAACGTGTGGCGGAAGCAAACCATGTTGAGAATTCTTCACGACTACCTGAGAATTTGTCAAGATTTTTTACGATATCTGGCACTTTGTCTAATTCATGCCAGTTATCCTGGACGCTAGCTGTCTGGTCCCTAAAGGGAATGTGTCCTGGCTGGGAAAAATTTAATTGTTTCACTATTTCCTGTAGCTGAGATGACAAAATTGTTTGGATAGCTACATCTAATCCTTGTATCGACAGTGCCTCTATTCTATTTACGGCTGCTGCACCTGAGGTGGATGCTGTCGGAGCATCGGAAGCTGCTGCCTGACTACCACCCTGCTGGAGGACTGCTGCTTTAACCCAGTTGTCATTAGTCATTTTGGAAAAAATATTTCGAACCAGGTTTCTTTCAAGGAAATAAGTGTTACGATATCGCGAATGTTATGACGTCACGAACGATATAATGCCGCGAAAATTGGATTTTAGTTTATATTGACAAAGGTATAGCGGTATGTCCGCTAATCTTGGTGGAAATGGTTTTTGGTACTTAAATACTTAGTTTGTGGTATTATGCAAAATTTTCAATATTAGATGATTATTCTCTTTTTTTTCAAAATTATTTCTTAAATCTTAATTTGTGGTATTATGCAAAATTTTTCAATATTAAATGATTATTCTCTTTTTTTTTCAAAATTATTTCTTAAATCTTAATTTGTGGTATTATGCAAAATTTTTCAATATTAAATGATTATTCTCTTTTTTTTACAAAAAAAATTTTTTTTTAAATTTTGAATTATTTCTTTCCCCTTTTTTTTGGGATTACTTATTACTAGTTTCTTTTTCAATTTTTGATTCTTTTTTCTTGAGTGAGAAAAAATTTAATTAAGGATTTTATAAATATTTTAGCTTGTGTTTTTCTTTTTTCTTTTTAAATTTAAGCTTTTGGTTTTGGCTCACAAATTTTTTCTCACTGTGTTTACACAAATTCTTTTATCTTTTCTTGATTTTCTTTCACTTAGAATTATTTTGCTTAACTTACATTATTAATAACATCTTCGGTGCTTGTACTGATCGGCTTGTAGGAGGGCTCGCTTTTCCAACGTTGAAGGTACTAACGCTCCTGGGCAAACACGTTTGGGTTATCAGTTTTCCTCTGAACGGATCTTGGAGGAAATTGCAGCGATAAATTTGACCCTGTCTGATTCTTAGTGTAGTTCAATATAGTGTTTTTATTTCGTTGACACTTTAAGGCATTTAACGCGTTTTCTCGGTCACGACCACTGATATCTTTCACTAACACTCGATCAAGTTTTATTTAGCAGGGTCCCTGCTCGGGCGCCAATTAAACACTTCCTTCACTCACGGTATAAAAAAATATAATTTTTATTTAAAGTCACTTTACAATTACAACTTAATGATAACTGAAAGATTCTGACTGAGTGAATTCCGCGGAGCTAAAGCGAAGTTTTACCGGATGGTTTCGACTAAGGCTTAAGACTGATTTTCTATGATTTGATTATGTTGGATGAAGGCTTGGATAATTGACGTCGTCGCAGGCGGCGGCGTTGGCTGAGTCCAATAGTCCACTAAGAGCGTGGGACCATTCTTTGTTTACACAAGTGTTCAGGACCATTCTTTGTTTATTGCCGAAATTTGTGGGGTGATTCTGGGTATCAGGTTTGTTGTTTATCCTAACGATCGGACTGTTGCTGGGGATAGGCGATCATGCGACAAATTGGCATCTGACGATTGAGTGGGGTGACTTGTTGTTTATCCTAGCTATCGGACTGTTATTTGAGACAGGCGATCATGCGACAAATGGGCATGTGACGACTGGGTGGGGTTGACCAATGGGAATTGCTTGTGATGATGAAATAGGATCGGCCAATGGGCATGTGTTGACGGACTTGGGTTTTATGGTATAAGTACTTGACTCCTTGTTATGATAGAAGTGCTTAACTTATACAATAGAAAATTTAAATCAAGTATAGCCTACTTGATAGAAAGATCCATAGTAGAAACATACAACCGCCTAAAGCGAAAAAGCAGAATTCTACCCACCTGGTTACATAACCTATTCGACCAACCCATGGAGACAATTAATCTCTCAGGGAATTAAAAAAAAAAAAGAGAGTGTAAATTATTTTCAACAAACTATGATTATATGGGATGACACAATAACAAAAGCTAGAATATATGCGCAAGAATTAAATAAATCTTGTAATCTCGCAGAATAGGGAAACATCCCAAGGTACAGTAGAAAAACACTCAAAAATAATAATATAAAGCCTAGAAAATATTAGAGCAGTATTAATAGAACACTATAGTAAGCTAAATGCAGGGCGTAAAACAGCCGCAAATGCATTATATAGTGACTGCAAACAAAATATTAGAGCAGTATTAATAGAACACTATAGTAAGCTAAATGCAGGGCGTAAAACAGCCGCAAATGCATTATATAGTGACTGCAAATAAAGGGCAAAATCTGTATTAAAAAGACATAATATTGAATATAAGCAAACAACTGATTTGGAAATTTCAATATCACTGGAAGACAAAACCCAGTTAACGGCTGAAGAAGTAATGGATCAAGAAGAACTATCAGTGAGTTCAGATCAAACAAAAATAACTCTTAATAAACTAGCCATTTCAACAGAAAACACAAAAATGACTCAAACGGTCACTGATTTTTTGAAGATGGCCTCAAACCTTTCCACAGTTTGACGGCAGAAAAGAAAAATCTTCAGAGCTTCACGGACGCATTGAATTTGATAAATTCACTTAAAGGCGGCCATAAGGAAACAGCAGCACAACCTGAAGACATGGAACGCAAAATAAAACACCAAGGTCATGGTTTACTCCAGTAATTTGAGCGGACAGTTCTGACTTTTCAAAAAACCTTCGAGCTGTATTTCCACTATTCGTGTTGCCAGACCCTTGCATTGGAATATCTACCAATAAAGACATTTCGTTTCTGAATCTTTCTTGGATGACTGCCTTTTGTTTATCGACTATGCTCTTGTCCGAGGCACGAACTTGCCACTTTTCAATTGGTAGACGATAGCCGATATGTAGCATACATTCAAAGCAGCGAATCCAACAATGCAAAGTCGATAATCCAAACTTCAGCAAGTCCTCATTTCTTGCCAAGTTGTTAATTGCATTTAAATCGTTCATAGCCTTGGGCGTTGCTTTACAAATACCACATGTTTGCGATGATGTTTCGGCAATCACGCTAAAAACTTTGCCATCGATCATGGTAAGTTGCAATTTGTGGTAAACTTGAAAGCTACTTAAGCGCGTAGGCACAATTTTCAATATCTGTGAATTCATTTTTTCAATTTCCGCTCTAACCAATTCTGTAGACTCTTTGGCAAACATTATTTTTAATGGTCTACTGAAGCTCTGCCGATATGTCGCGTGTCCCGAACTCCCATCGCAACCCCATTTAGAAATGAGGCTCAAAGACTTATATTTATCGCGAGGAAAGAAACTTCAGCCCAACTTTCTTTCGTTCGTTTGAGTTTTTCGTGTAATCGCCATCAATATAAAGCGCCAATGCTTCTTCTGGAGAATATTTAATGGGTAATTGTTGTTCTGCACCCAAACGTTTTTTTTTATTTTTTAGATGCGTCGGGATCTGCTTCTACCATCGAAACAACGTCCGATGCACTCCGTTTACCACATTTATACAGGCTTATACGTGTTGCTCTCATAAGGTCATTGCAAGACTTGTTTTCCACAAGATGTGATAATTTTGTGCACTGACTGTTGGGGTGGCAATTTTCAATATCTTTTGGTTTTCGCCCTGGAGCCAGAAGAACGAAATCATCGTTGAGCCAGGCTGCGTTGTTGTTCTCCAATCGATTCTTATCTCTGTTGCTTTTCTTCCACTTTTCAGACAATCTTTTGTGGAAAATTTTTGGTTTATCCATAATTGAATGGTAGTCCTGCTCACTACAGTCTGATTTCTTGAGAACATTTGAAAAAATGTAGTCGACAAGTGCGGAATACTTATTTAAAGCGCATTTTTCCTCATGCCATACTATAAAAAGTTGCCGTTGCAGACCGACATGGTTTCTAAAAAAAGCTACATTGTTAGAATGGGCAGCTCAGGGCAGCTAATGTTGGGCAAATCACATAGTGGACGAACAATATAATATCAACAAAATAAAATTTTTACCGGCCAATACCGGCCTCATAATTTTTTATTCTACAGAAGATGAAAGTGGTTAACAATAGGGTATTAGAGAGACAGATGGTTAAAAGTACAATTTAACAACACAACATATATTCACAGGTCACAAAACATTTAGATTCTTAAAATACATACCTTCAATTTGTGAAATACAAAAAAACTGGATTAAAAATGAATAAAACAACGTTTTTTTCAACAATCTAAGATCTGTGTAAACACGTGGGTAAAGTGCAACGAAAAGCTGTGTTTCGATATTTTGTCTTTGTGAGCTCAGGTCTGATTAACGATATACATATTATCGATATAAATGCTATCGATTTGCTATATGAACATATTACTATCGGAGGGAAATCAAATTTCGCATAATTTGAAATGATCAAAAAACTTTGTTTGAGCGGGGCTTCAGGTCACTCTTACTGATTTATTTGTAAGATTTTAAATTCTAGGCAGCACAAAAGGTGAGCAGGTTGTCTGTATAGCTATTTCAAGAACCACCAAGTTCTATCATCAGCAGACTTCGCTAAAGAATCCACAATTGTAATGGCCATACCATATCTTCAACGCTAAAAGTAGTTGAGAATTCAAACTACATGAAGCGAAAAAAGAACGGCAAAGCTTGCAACTGCAGATTCCACCTTTTTTTGTGTGCATACCCATGGGCGCCAGCTGAATTAGTGTAAAGGGCTTCGCCTTAACCAACTAATCGTCGCGCCCAAATATTTTGTAATAGTATATTGTACTATATGCAAAAAAGAGGGTTTTTTACATTACATATTTGTCTAGATTTCGACCTTATTGATGTTAATCAAAAAACTTTGTTTGAGCGGGGCTTCAGGTCACTCTTACTGATTTATTTGTAAGTTTTTAAATTCTACGCAGCACAAAAGGTGAGCAGGTTGTCTGTATAGCTATTTCAAGAACCACCAAGTTCTATCATCAGCAGACTTCGCTAAAGAATCCACAATTGTAATGGCCATACCATATCTTCAACGCTAAAAGTAGTTGAGAATTCAAACTACATGAAGCGAAAAAAGAACGACAAAGCTTGCAACTGCAGATTCCACCTATTTTGTGTGCATACCCATGGGCGCCAGCTGAATTAGTGTAAAGGGCTTCGCCTTAACCAACTAATCGTCGCGCCCAAATATTTTGTAATAGTATATTGTACTATATGCAAAAAAGAGGGTTTTTTACAGCAAGTGTAAACCGGCGGGCCTTCCGTTTTTGGTATTTGTCTAGATTTCGACCTTATTGATGTTAGTCAAAAAACTTTGTTTGAGCGGGGCTTCAGGTCACTCTTACTGATTTATTTGTAAGTTTTTAAATTCTAGGCAGCACAAAAGGTGAGCAGGTTGTCTGTATAGCTATTTCAAGAACCACCAAGTTCTATCATCAGCAGACTTCGCTAAAGAATCCACAATTGTAATGGCCATACCATATCTTCAACGCTAAAAGTAGTTGAGAATTCAAACTACATGAAGCGAAAAAAGAACGGCAAAGCTTGCAACTGCAGATTCCACCTTTTTTTGTGTGCATACCCATGGGCGCCAGCTGAATTAGTGTAAAGGGCTTCGCCTTAACCAACTAATCGTCGCGCCCAAATATTTTGTAATAGTATATTGTACTATATGCAAAAAAGAGGGTTTTTTTTTACAGCAAGTGTAAAACGGCGGGCCTTCCGTTTTTGGTATTTGTCTAGATTTCGACCTTATTGATGTTAATCTGTATAGCTATTTGCATATAGTACAATATACTATTACAAAATATTTGGGCGCGACGATTAGTTGGTTAAGGCGAAGCCCTTTACACTAATTCAGCTGGCGCCCATGGGTATGCACACAAAAAAGGTGGAATCTGCAGTTGCAAGCTTTGCCGTTCTTTTTTCGCTTCATGTAGTTTGAATTCTCAACTACTTTTAGCGTTGAAGATATGGTAAGGCCATTACAATTGTGGATTCTTTAGCGAAGTCTGCTGATGATAGAACTTGGTGGTTCTTGAAATAGCTATACAGACAACCTGCTCACCTTTTGTGCTGCCTAGAATTTAAAATCTTACAAATAAATCAGTAAGAGTGACCTGAAGCCCCGCTCAAACAAAGTTTTTTGATTAACATCAATAAGGTCGAAATCTAGACAAATAATTTGAAATGTTGAAAATTGGTATTTCGTTACGCTAGATCAGCCAAATCTCCCACTGTGCGTAGAAGCGATAATTAACAGTATTGCGATAAATGTAAAAACAGAATCGGTAGCGTCAATAACAGCAAAACATAACAATCTACCCCAGAGAAACAAAACAGCAAGCTAGTATGCCCAAGAGTTCGAAAAGCTTACTGAATCCTTCGAACAAGCTGAAAAGTATACACTTTCAGTCGCTACAGAGGCAATAACAAAGAACTGCATAAACAATCAAGTACGTAACGTACTAAAAGCAGTCATTTTCCGTGACATTAACGAACTAACAACAAAGTTCGTAGTACGGTAGAAACAGGACAGGCGAACGCAGTCATGCACTACCGTCAATACAATAAAAAGACAAAATAATTACCAATGTAGAGGTAATTACCAAAATAACGGTTATGGGAATAATAATAATACAGGTGCATATCGTAATAACTCACGATACAATAACCGAGGAAGAAATAATTCCACCCGAAACAGCTCGAAACGAGGTAATTCCAACCACAGTAATTCCAATAACGGAAATGGCAGTGTATCTGTAAATCAGATACTTTTGAACATATAGATACCTCAAACACGATTGAAATATCAGGAATTGGTGAAGGTTCAAGTACATCCAAAGGTCTTACTCCAATAGAACTACGACAAAATGAATTCATAATTTCACACAATTTCCACATAGAAAATGAAATTGTCCCGATTCCATTTTATGGAATTTTAGGACTAGATTTCTTCAAAACTTTAAATTGTCAATTAGATTTCAGTGAACCAAACGATTCAAGACCAAATAATTTAAATTTTGCAATAAACATCCCAATATTAAACACTTGTAACAGCAATACCACAATCCTCCCAGCAAGATCTGAAGTAATCCTACAAATAAATATTCCAAACGAAAATACAAATATCGGCATCTTAAATCAAATTGAAAAAGGAATATTTATTGGAAATTCGATCTCAAGTCCGAACCAAACATTTGTCCAAATTTTGAACACAACAAAAAGATTAAAAATTTTAAATATAAATAACATGATGACCAAAATATCACAGAATACCACACATGCATAAAGAAGAACTAGACAAGTCGATAAACTCATTTAAAATAAAATAGTTGAACCGTCAGTGTCCGAGTATAATAGTCCGTTACTACTGGTACCGAAAAATGGTTTACCAGGATCAGAAAAGAAACGATGGCGATTGGTAATAGACTATCGTCAAATAAAAAAAAACTGTTGTCAAATATTTTACATGTCTAGATTTAATGTCCGGTTTTCACCAAATAGAACAAAAAGATAAATTGCGAAGCATTACGTCATTTTCCATTAACAATGGATCTTATCAGTTTACTAGACTACCGTATGGTCTGAAAATAGAACCAAATTCCATTCAAAGAATGATGACAATGGCTTTCTCGGATTAAATCCGTCACAAGCATTCCTTTACATGGATGACTTAATGGTCATAGGCTGTTCTGAGAAACACATGCTCAAAAACCTAAATGATATTTTTGACATATGCAGAAAACACAGCCTAAAACTGCATCCAGAGAAATGTTAATTCTTCATGCACGAAGTAACATTTTTGGGTCACAAGTGTACCGACAAAGGAATATTGCCAGATGACACCAAATATGACGTCATTAAAAAATACCCACTACCAACAGATGCTGATAGTGCTAGAAGATTCGTAGCTTTTTGCAACTACTACAGACGTTATATTAAAAACTTCGCAGAACATTTACGTCCTATAACACAACTTTGTAAGTAAATGTAGGATTTGAATATCTGAAAAAAGCCTTAATAGAACCCACACTGCTGCAGTATCCAGATTTTAGCAGAGAACTTATGGTGATAAGCAGTTGCCAGTAGCATACGCATCCCGTTTATTCAATAAGGGTGAAAGTAATAAAATTACTACTGTGCAAGAACTAGCTGCGATACACTGGGCTATTACACACTTTCGTCCATACGTATATGGCAAGCACTTCAGAGTCAAAACAGACCATAGACCACTAACGTATTTATTCTCTATGATAAATCCGAGCTCAAAATTAACAAGAATGAAAGTAGACAAAATAATCTCTGGCCAGATGATACCTAAGCTTAAAATACATGAAGTACTCTGCAATGATAAAGTACGAAAAGTAGTGACCTTGCGCTTAACTCACGATTTATGTTTCCTCAAACATGGAAAGAAAGTTATAGCAGGAATTGAGATTGAAGATCTGTACACCAATGGAAATCTAGACTTAGGTCAGTTTTTTCAAAGGCTTGAAAAACAAGCCGGCTTGGCACCGAGTGAAAAGATCTTTGAAACATTTTCAATAGAATCTTTTAAAGAAATGGGCAATAAAATATTGAAAACATTAAGAGTAGCGCTACTCCAACCGGTGACCATTATAGAAAAATATAAAGATAAAGAAGCAATATTGTCTACATACCATGATGATCCAATACAGGGTGGCCATACAGACATTACAAAAACTTTGGCCAAAGTAAAAAGATGTTATTATTGGAAAAACATGACACGTCATGTAAAAGACTACATTAATAAATGTGAAAAATGCCTAAAGTCAAAAACGACAATGCACATAAAACACCCTTAGTTATTACAGAAACCCCCATGCATGCTTTTGATAGGGTAATAGTAGACACCATTGGTCCACTATCAAAATCTGAAAATGGTAATGAATATGCAGTCACTGTAACATGTGACTTGACTTGCTACTTAGTAGCAATACCAGTTCCCAATAAAAGCGCTACAACAATCTCAAAAGGTATTTTTGAATCCTTCATTCTGAAGACGTTCATTACGGACATGGGAACAGAATACAAAAATTCAAAAATAAATGACTTGTGCAAATATTTCAAAGTAGACAACATTACGTCTACTGCACACCACCAACAGACCTTGGGTACCGTTGAAAGAAGTCATAGGACATTCATTGAGTACATTCGATCATATATGTATATCAGTAGATAAAACTGATTGGGACATATGGTTACAATATTTTGTGTACTGTTTTAACACAACCCCGTCGGTAACACACAAATACTGTACCTATGAACTTGTATTTGGTAAACAAAATAATTTACCAATACATTTTAATAGCATAAATAGAATAGAACCATTATATAACGTAGATGATTATGCTAAAGAAGTTAAGTTTAGATTAGAACTAGCATACAGTAGAGCTAGAATAATGTTACAGAAACGTAAGGAAAACCAGAAAATTTTTTATGACAATAAGTCAGCAGATTTTAAAATAAAAATAGGATATAAGGATTTCTTAAAAAAACGAAGCTGGTCATAAGCTTGACTCAGCCTAAAAAGGACCCTTCGAAGTGGTAGAAATATCTAAAAACAACAACATAAAAATTAGGAACAATAAAAATAAGATACAAACAGTACATAAGGATAGGATAAAAATTTACAAAAATAATTAAAAAAAAAAAAAACGAAAAGAAACATATAACTATTTCATTTTATTAAAAATATAAACAATAAAAAAAAATTGTTTCTAACAAACATACATACATTACTATTAATCAATCATTTATTATCATTATTAGTAATTAATAAATAACTCCAAAATATTATGTTATTTTCTAAAAAGGGGAGATGTAGTATATGCATACCAAAAATCATTCAACACAAAGAGCTCAACTTGTAACACTTTTTTGCAAGTATAAAGAATCAAATATGTACGCAATAAAACATAAGTGTGCACTTGAATATGTTTATGTGTATACATTAATATACATATTCACATAAACATACGTACATAAATATACAGCTAAACATGTTCATATATGTATGTACATTTATATACATATACACATGAGCAGCAATGCACAGGCGTAACATGAGATAGGGCCAAGCCAGCGTGTGAACGCTGACCATGCACTTTGATGCAAGCGCTCAAAACAATATGTATGTATGTACTGACACTCTCCCTCTCTTTTGTAGCTGTCGCCTAAGTCGCAGCATAAGAATATATATGTAACAATAGGTTAAGCCAAAGAATATTTTTGAAATAAAAATCAATCTGAACAAGACCAAGAAAGAGAACTGACGTGTTCACTTATTGAATAATAATAATAGTGGAACCCGGTCATTACACTACGACAAAATGAATTCATAATTCCATACAATTTCCACATAGTAAATGAAATTTTCCCGATTCCATTTGATGGAATTTTAGGACTAGATTTCTTCAAAACTTTAAATTGTCAATTATATTTCAGTGAACCAACCGATTCACTAATATAGAAAGTCCTATTTATTTTATAAAAATGATAGTATTAAAGTTAATGACAAAGATTTAATTTTTAAGTTTTCCATCAAGTGCGTCTGTCTTGGTTGAACGTCACCGGAAGAAGAGAGCGAAAACTTTCAGTGCGGCACCAGGCCGATACCGATATTTTCCATAGGCGACTTAATACTAACAAACGATACTTAAATACTAACAATCGAGACTTAAATACTAACAATCGAGACTTAGAAATACTGACCGCGATATATGTGTAGATAGCAAAAATTAATCGAACAGAACTTAAATAAATGACATCTTACAAATATAAAGACCAAATAATTTAAATTTTGCAATAAACATCCCAATATTACACACTTGTGACAGCAATACCACAATCCTCCCAGCAAGATCTGAAGTAATCCTACAAATAAATATTCTAAACGAAAATACAAATATCGTCATCTTAACTCATGAAGTCGAAAAGGGAATATTTATATTTATCTCAAGTCCGAACCAAACATTTGTCCGAATTTTAAACACAACAAAAACAGTAAAAATTTTAAATTTAAAAACCATAAAATATGAATCATTAAAGAATTATGAAATTGTACTGACAACTGATGACCCAAGAAGTCAATCAGTAATACAAAAACTAAAACCAAACTTCCCACCTATGTTCAAAAGTGTACCAGAAGAACTCTGAACCAAATATACAGATGTATTTGGTTTAGAAAACGAACCAATTACTACAAACAACTTTTATAAACAAGAACTAAGATTATATGACAACCAGCCAGTATACACAAAAAATTACAGAATACCACACATGCATAAAGAAGAAATAACTAGACAAGTCGATAACCTCATTAAAGATAAAATAGTTGAACCGTCAATGTCCGAGTATAATAGTCCGTTACTACTGGTACCGAAAAAGGGTTTACCAGGATCAGAAAAGAAACGATGGCGATTTGTAATAGACTATCGTCAAATAAAAAAAACTGTTGTCCGATAAATTCCCATTACCAAGTATAGATGATATTCTTGATCAACTAGGCAGAGCCAAATATTTTTCATGTCTAGATTTAATGTCCGGTTTTCACCAAATAGAACAAAAAGATAAATTGCGAAGCATTACGTCATTTTCCACTAACAATGGATCTTATCAGTTTACTAGACTACCGTATGGTCTGAAAATAGAACCAAATTCTATTCAAAGAATGATGACAATGGCTTTCTCGGATTAAATCCGTCACAAGCATTCCTTTACATGGATGACTTAATGGTCATAGGCTGTTCTGAGAAACACATGCTCAAAAACCTAAATGATATTTTTGACATATGCAGAAAACACAGCCTAAAACTGCATCCAGAGAAATGTTAATTCTTCATGCACGAAGTAACATTTTTGGGTCACAAGTGTACCGACAAAGGAATATTGCCAGATGACACCAAATATGACGTCATTAAAAAAATACACACTACCAACAGATGCTGATAGTGCTAAAAGATTCGTAGCTTTTTGCAACTACTACAGACGTTATATTAAAAACTTCGCAGAACATTTACGTCCTATAACACAACTTTGTAAGTAAATGTAGGATTTGAATATCTGAAAAAAACCTTAATAGAACCCACACTGCTGCAGGAACAGATTTTAGCAGAGAATAACGCGCTAACTCAAACTTATGGTGATAAGCAGTTGCCAGTAGCATACGCATCCCGTTTATTCAATAAAGGTGAAAGTAATAAAATTACTACTGTGCAAGAACTAGCTGCGATACACTGGGCTATTACACACTTTCGCCCATACATATATGGCAAGCACTTCAGAGTCAAAACAGACCATAGACCACTAACGTATTTATTCTCTATGATAAATCCGAGCTCAAAATTAACAAGAATGAAAGTAGACAAAATAATCTCTGGCCAGATGATACCTAAGCTTAAAATACATGAAGTACTCTGCAATGATAAAGTACGAAAAGTAGTGACCTTGCGCTTAACACACGATTTATGTTTCCTCAAACATGGAAAGAAAGTTATAGCAGGAATTGAGATTGAAGATCTGTACACCAATGGAAATCTAGACTTAGGTCAGTTTTTTCAAAGGCTTGAAAAACAAGCCGGTATACTCAAAAGGCTTGGCACCAAGGGAAAAGATCTTTGAAACATTTTCAATAGAATCTTTTAAAGAAATGGGCAATAAAATATTGAAAACATTAAGAGTAGCGCTACTCCAACCGGTGACCATTATAGAAAAATATAAAGATAAAGAAGCAATATTGTCTACATACCATGATGATCCAATACAGGGTGGCCATACAGACATTACAAAAACTTTGGCCAAAGTAAAAAGATGTTATTATTGGAAAAACATGACACGTCATGTAAAAGACTACATTAATAAATGTGAAAAATGCCTAAAGTCAAAAACGACAATGCACATAAAACACCCTTAGTTATTACAGAAACCCCCATGCATGCTTTTGATAGGGTAATAGTAGACACCATTGGTCCACTATCAAAATCTGAAAATGGTAATGAATATGCAGTCACGCTAATATGTGACTTGACTTGCTACTTAGTAGCAATACCAGTTCCCAATAAAAGCGCTACAACAATCTCAAAAGGTATTTTTGAATCCTTCATTCTGAAGACGTTCATTACGGACATGGGAACAGAATACAAAAATTCAAAAATAAATGACTTGTGCAAATATTTCAAAGTAGACAACATTACGTCGACTGCACACCACCAACAGACCTTGGGTACCGTTGAAAGAAGTCATAGGACATTCATTGAGTACATTCGATCATATATGTATATCAGTAGATAAAACTGATTGGGACATATGGTTACAATATTTTGTGTACTGTTTTAACACAACCCCGTCGGTAACACACAAATACTGTACCTATGAACTTGTATTTGGTAAACAAAATAATTTACCAATCCATTTTAATAGCATAAATAGAATAGAACCATTATATAACGTAGATGATTATGCTAAAGAAGTTAAGTTTAGATTAGAACTAGCATACAGTAGAGCTAGAATAATGTTACAGAAACGTAAGGAAAACCAGAAAATTTTTTATGACAATAAGTCAGCAGATTTTAAAATAAAAATAGGATATAAGGATTTCTTAAAAAACGAAGCTGGTCATAAGCTTGACTCAGCCTATAAAGGACCCTTCGAAGTGGTAGAAATATCTAAAAACAACAACATAAAAATTAGGAACAATAAAAATAAGATACAAACAGTACATAAGGATAGGATAAAAATTTACAAAAATAATTAAAAAATATCAAAGAAGTTAAATTCGGCTATGCCGAAGTTTATATACCCTTGCAGTCCTTGACAATAATAATTTCACATGTTCAAAATTTGTTTTCTGCAACTCAATTCATTAATATACAAACAAAACAATTTTACTCTTCATACTATGTACAATTTGTTCTTCTTCTTCCCTCATTCCCTAAGCAAAGCAACGCACGCATACACATACAGTTTATGTAGCGTTGCGTCTGTGTGAGTATGCATGTGCTCTGTTGATTTGATGATGACGTAGTAGGCAGCAAGCAGAGCTGCCGGCAGCGATTGAGCCGATTTATATAGACTGTAACTTGTGTTCTATTTATCCGATCAGGGTCAAATTTTGGGATCTGAGATTTTATATCAAATTCTATTATATTGGTAAATTTCATGGGGATACTCCAATTTTTGCAAAAATTTTTGTTCCAGAGCTATATGATATAGTAGTCCGATCCCAAAGATTTTCATACTTTATCTCACCCGGGTAAAAAAAAGCTCCCAAAAAAAATTTCATCCCGATAGCTCTTAAGATGGCTGAGTAAAACGCGTACGCACCGACGGACAGACGGACAGACGGACATGGCTATATCGACTTAGCTTCTCATGCTGATCAAGAATATATATACTTTATGGGGTCGGAAACGTCTCCTTCTGTGCGT
Source organism: Drosophila tropicalis (assembly GCF_018151085.1). Taxonomy (NCBI): domain Eukaryota; kingdom Metazoa; phylum Arthropoda; class Insecta; order Diptera; family Drosophilidae; genus Drosophila; species Drosophila tropicalis. Next base: position 36,293 of record NW_027173343.1, read on the forward strand.
TACAAACATCTGACCAATTTTATAATACCCTCTGCAAGGGTATAAAAAAAAAAAAACGAAAAGAAACATATAAAAATTTTTTTTTTTGGATTCAACTATTATAACTATTTCATTTTATTAAAAATATATACAATAAAAAAATTTTTTTCTAACAAACATACATACATTACTATTAATCAATCATTTATTATCATTATTAGTAATTAATAAATAACTCCAAAATATTACGTTATTTTCTAAAAAGGGGAGATGTAGTATATGCATACCAAAAATCATTCAACACAAAGAGCTCAACTTGTAACACTTTTTTGCAAGTATAAAGAATCAAATATGTACGCAATAAAACATAAGTGTGCACTTGAATATGTTTATGAGAATATGTTAAAGAGAACTGACGTGTTCACTTATTGAATAATAATAATAGTGGAACCCGGTCATTACACTACGACAAAATGAATTCATAATTCCACACAATTTCCACATAGTAAATGAAATTTTCCCGATTCCATTTGATGGAATTTTAGGACTAGATTTCTTCAAAACTTTAAATTGTCAATTAGATTTCAGTGAACCAACCGATTCACTAATATAGAAAGTCCTATTTATTTTATAAAAATGATAGTATTAAAGTTAATGACAAAGATTTAATTTTTAAGTTTTCCATCAAGTGCGTCTGTCTTGGTTGAACGTCACCGGAAGAAGAGAGCGAAAACTTTCAGTGCGGCACCAGGCCGATACCGATATTTTCCATAGGCGACTTAATACTAACAAACGATACTTAAATACTAACAATCGAGACTTAAATACTAACAATCGAGACTTAGAAATACTGACCGCGATATATGTGTAGATAGCAAAAATTAATCGAACAGAACTTAAATAAATGACATCTTACAAATATAAAGACCAAATAATTTAAATTTTGCAATAAACATCCCAATATTACACACTTGTGACAGCAATACCACAATCCTCCCAGCAAGATCTGAAGTAATCCTACAAATAAATATTCTAAACGAAAATACAAATATCGTCATCTTAACTCATGAAGTCGAAAAGGGAATATTTATATTTATCTCAAGTCCGAACCAAACATTTGTCCGAATTTTAAACACAACAAAAACAGTAAAAATTTTAAATTTAAAAACCATAAAATATGAATCATTAAAGAATTATGAAATTGTACAGACAACTGATGACCCAAGAAGTCAATCAGTAATACAAAAACTAAAACCAAACTTCCCACCTATGTTCAAAAGTGTACCAGAAGAACTCTGAACCAAATATACAGATGTATTTGGTTTAGAAAACGAACCAATTACTACAAACAACTTTTATAAACAAGAACTAAGATTATATGACAACCAGCCAGTATACACAAAAAATTACAGAATACCACACATGCATAAAGAAGAAATAACTAGACAAGTCGATAACCTCATTAAAGATAAAATAGTTGAACCGTCAATGTCCGAGTATAATAGTCCGTTACTACTGGTACCGAAAAAGGGTTTACCAGGATCAGAAAAGAAACGATGGCGATTTGTAATAGACTATCGTCAAATAAAAAAAACTGTTGTCCGATAAATTCCCATTACCAAGTATAGATGATATTCTTGATCAACTAGGCAGAGCCAAATATTTTTCATGTCTAGATTTAATGTCCGGTTTTCACCAAATAGAACAAAAAGATAAATTGCGAAGCATTACGTCATTTTCCACTAACAATGGATCTTATCAGTTTACTAGACTACCGTATGGTCTGAAAATAGAACCAAATTCTATTCAAAGAATGATGACAATGGCTTTCTCGGATTAAATCCGTCACAAGCATTCCTTTACATGGATGACTTAATGGTCATAGGCTGTTCTGAGAAACACATGCTCAAAAACCTAAATGATATTTTTGACATATGCAGAAAACACAGCCTAAAACTGCATCCAGAGAAATGTTAATTCTTCATGCACGTAGTAACATTTTTGGGTCACAAGTGTACCGACAAAGGAATATTGCCAGATGACACCAAATATGACGTCATTAAAAAAATACACACTACCAACAGATGCTGATAGTGCTAAAAGATTCGTAGCTTTTTGCAACTACTACAGACGTTATATTAAAAACTTCGCAGAACATTTACGTCCTATAACACAACTTTGTAAGTAAATGTAGGATTTGAATATCTGAAAAAAACCTTAATAGAACCCACACTGCTGCAGGAACAGATTTTAGCAGAGAATAACGCGCTAACTCAAACTTATGGTGATAAGCAGTTGCCAGTAGCATACGCATCCCGTTTATTCAATAAAGGTGAAAGTAATAAAATTACTACTGTGCAAGAACTAGCTGCGATACACTGGGCTATTACACACTTTCGCCCATACATATGTATATGGCAAGCACTTCAGAGTCAAAACAGACCATAGACCACTAACGTATTTATTCTCTATGATAAATCCGAGCTCAAAATTAACAAGAATGAATCTTGTTCTAGAGGAATATAAGTTTACAGTAGAATATCTGAAGGGAAAAGATAATTTTGTTGCTGATGCATTATCACGCATTACAATACAGGATCTAAAAAATACAAATGTCCTGAAAGTCACTACCAGGCAGCAAAGTAGACAAAATAATCTCTGGCCAGATGATACCTAAGCTTAAAATACATGAAGTACTCTGCAATGATAAAGTACGAAAAGTAGTGACCTTGCGCTTAACACACGATTTATGTTTCCTCAAACATGGAAAGAAAGTTATAGCAAGAATTGAGATTGAAGATCTGTACACCAATGGAAATCTAGACTTAGGTCAGTTTTTTCAAAGGCTTGAAAAACAAGCCGGTATACTCAAAAGGCTTGGCACCGAGGGAAAAGATCTTTGAAACATTTTCAATAGAATCTTTTAAAGAAATGGGCAATAAAATATATCCAACCGGTGACCATTATAGAAAAATATAAAGATAAAGAAGCAATATTGTCTACATACCATGATGATCCAATACAGGGTGGCCATACAGACATTACAAAAACTTTGACCAAAGTAAAAAGATGTTATTATTGGAAAAACATGACACGTCATGTAAAAGACTACATTAATAAATGTGAAAAATGCCTAAAGTCAAAAACGACAATGCACATAAAACACCCTTAGTTATTACAGAAACCCCCATGCATGCTTTTGATAGGGTAATAGTAGACACCATTGGTCCACTATCAAAATCTGAAAATGGTAATGAATATGCAGTCACTCTAATATGTGACTTGACTTGCTACTTAGTAGCAATACCAGTTCCCAATAAAAGCGCTACAACAATCTCAAAAGGTATTTTTGAATCCTTCATTCTGAAGACGTTCATTACGGACATGGGAACAGAATACAAAAATTCAAAAATAAATGACTTGTGCAAATATTTCAAAGTAGACAACATTACGTCTACTGCACACCACCAACAGACCTTGGGTACCGTTGAAAGAAGTCATAGGACATTCATTGAGTACATTCGATCATATATGTATGTATATCAGTAGATAAAACTGATTGGGACATATGGTTACAATATTTTGTGTACTGTTTTAACACAACCCCGTCGGTAACACACAAATACTGTACCTATGAACTTGTATTTGGTAAACAAAATAATTTACCAATCCATTTTAATAGCATAAATAGAATAGAACCATTATATAACGTAGATGATTATGCTAAAGAAGTTAAGTTTAGATTAGAACTAGCATACAGTAGAGCTAGAATAATGTTAGAGAAACGTAAGGAAAACCAGAAAATTTTTTATGACAATAAGTCAGCAGATTTTAAAATAAAAATAGGATATAAGGATTTCTTAAAAAACGAAGCTGGTCATAAGCTTGACTCAGCCTAAAAAGGACCCTTCGAAGTGGTAGAAATATCTAAAAACAACAACATAAAAATTAGGAACAATAAAAATAAGATACAAACAGTACATAAGGATAGGATAAAAATTTACAAAAATAATTAAAAAAAAAAAAAAAAAAACGAAAAGAAGCATACAAAAATTTTTTTTTTTTGGATTCAACTATTATAACTATTTCATTTTATTAAAAATATATACAATAAAAAAAAATTTTTTTTCTAACAAACATACATACATTACTATTAATCAATCATTTATTATCATTATTAGTAATTAATAAATAACTCCAAAATATTATGTTATTTTCTAAAAAGCGGAGATGTAGTATATGCATACCAAAAATCATTCAACACAAAGAGCTCAACTTGTAACACTTTTTGCAAGTATAAGGAATCAAATATGTACGCAATAAAACATAAGTGTGCACTTGAATATGTTTATGAGAATATGTTAAAGAGAACTGACGTGTTCACTTATTGAATAATAATAATAGTGGAACCCGGTCATTACACTACGACAAAATGAATTCATAATTCCACACAATTTCCACATAGTAAATGAAATTTTCCCGATTCCATTTGATGGAATTTTAGGACTAGATTTCTTCAAAACTTTAAATTGTCAATTAGATTTCAGTGAACCAACCGATTCACTAATATAGAAAGTCCTATTTATTTTATAAAAATGATAGTATTAAAGTTAATGACAAAGATTTAATTTTTAAGTTTTCCATCAAGTGCGTCTGTCTTGGTTGAACGTCACCGGAAGAAGAGAGCGAAAACTTTCAGTGCGGCACCAGGCCGATACCGATATTTTCCATAGGCGACTTAATACTAACAAACGATACTTAAATACTAACAATCGAGACTTAAATACTAACAATCGAGACTTAGAAATACTGACCGCGATATATGTGTAGATAGCAAAAATGAATCGAACAGAACTTAAATAAATGACATCTTACAAATATAAAGACCAAATAATTTAAATTTTGCAATAAACATCCCAATATTACACACTTGTGACAGCAATACCACAATCCTCCCAGCAAGATCTGAAGTAATCCTACAAATAAATATTCTAAACGAAAATACAAATATCGTCATCTTAACTCATGAAGTCGAAAAGGGAATATTTATATTTATCTCAAGTCCGAACCAAACATTTGTCCGAATTTTAAACACAACAAAAACAGTAAAAATTTTAAATTTAAAAACCATAAAATATGAATCATTAAAGAATTATGAAATTGTACAGACAACTGATGACCCAAGAAGTCAATCAGTAATACAAAAACTAAAACCAAACTTCCCACCTATGTTCAAAAGTGTACCAGAAGAACTCTGAACCAAATATACAGATGTATTTGGTTTAGAAAACGAACCAATTACTACAAACAACTTTTATAAACAAGAACTAAGATTATATGACAACCAGCCAGTATACACAAAAAATTACAGAATACCACACATGCATAAAGAAGAAATAACTAGACAAGTCGATAACCTCATTAAAGATAAAATAGTTGAACCGTCAATGTCCGAGTATAATAGTCCGTTACTACTGGTACCGAAAAAGGGTTTACCAGGATCAGAAAAGAAACGATGGCGATTGGTAATAGACTATCGTCAAATAAAAAAAACTGTTGTCCGATAAATTCCCATTACCAAGTATAGATGATATTCTTGATCAACTAGGCAGAGCCAAATATTTTTCATGTCTAGATTTAATGTCCGGTTTTCACCAAATAGAACAAAAAGATAAATTGCGAAGCATTACGTCATTTTCCACTAACAATGGATCTTATCAGTTTACTAGACTACCGTATGGTCTGAAAATAGAACCAAATTCTATTCAAAGAATGATGACAATGGCTTTTTCGGATTAAATCCGTCACAAGCATTCCTTTACATGGATGACTTAATGGTCATAGGCTGTTCTGAGAAACACATGCTCAAAAACCTAAATGATATTTTTGACATATGCAGAAAACACAGCCTAAAACTGCATCCAGAGAAATGTTAATTCTTCATGCACGAAGTAACATTTTTGGGTCACAAGTGTACCGACAAAGGAATATTGCCAGATGACACCAAATATGACGTCATTAAAAAAATACCCACTACCAACAGATGCTGATAGTGCTAAAAGATTCGTAGCTTTTTGCAACTACTACAGACGTTATATTAAAAACTTCGCAGAACATTTACGTCCTATAACACAACTTTGTAAGTAAATGTAGGATTTGAATATCTGAAAAAAACCTTAATAGAACCCACACTGCTGCAGGAACAGATTTTAGCAGAGAATAACGCGCTAACTCAAACTTATGGTGATAAGCAGTTGCCAGTAGCATACGCATCCCGTTTATTCAATAAAGGTGAAAGTAATAAAATTACTACTGTGCAAGAACTAGCTGCGATACACTGGGCTATTACACACTTTCGCCCATACATATATGCCAAGCACTTCAGAGTCAAAACAGACCATAGACCACTAAAATATTTATTCTCTATGATAAATCCGAGCTCAAAATTAACAAGAATGAAAGTAGACAAAATAATCTCTGGCCAGATGATACCTAAGCTTAAAATACATGAAGTACTCTGCAATGATAAAGTACGAAAAGTAGTGACCTTGCGCTTAACACACGATTTATGTTTCCTCAAACATGGAAAGAAAGTTATAGCAGGAATTGAGATTGAAGATCTGTACACCAATGGAAATCTAGACTTAGGTCAGTTTTTTCAAAGGCTTGAAAAACAAGCCGGTATACTCAAAAGGCTTGGCACCGAGGGAAAAGATCTTTGAAACATTTTCAATAGAATCTTTTAAAGAAATGGGCAATAAAATATTGAAAACATTAAGAGTAGCGCTACTCCAACCGGTGACCATTATAGAAAAATATAAAGATAAAGAAGCAATATTGTCTACATACCATGATGATCCAATACAGGGTGGCCATACAGACATTACAAAAACTTTGGCCAAAGTAAAAAGATGTTATTATTGGAAAAACATGACACGTCATGTAAAAGACTACATTATTAAATGTGAAAAATGCCTAAAGTCAAAAACGACAATGCACATAAAACACCCTTAGTTATTACAGAAACCCCCATGCATGCTTTTGATAGGGTAATAGTAGATACCATTGGTCCACTATCAAAATCTGAAAATGGTAATGAATATGCAGTCACGCTAATATGTGACTTGACTTGATACTTAGTAGCAATACCAGTTCCCAATAAAAGCGCTACAACAATCTCAAAAGGTATTTTTGAATCCTTCATTCTGAAGACGTTCATTACGGACATGGGAACAGAATACAAAAATTCAAAAATAAATGACTTGTGCAAATATTTCAAAGTAGACAACATTACGTCGACTGCACACCACCAACAGACCTTGGGTACCGTTGAAAGAAGTCATAGGACATTCATTGAGTACATTCGATCATATATGTATATCACTAGATAAAACTGATTGGGACATATGGTTACAATATTTTGTGTACTGTTTTAACACAACCCCGTCGGTAACACACAAATACTGTACCTATGAACTTGTATTTGGTAAACAAAATAATTTACCAATCCATTTTAATAGCATAAATAGAATGGAACCATTATATAACGTAGATGATTATGCTAAAGAAGTTAAGTTTAGATTAGAACTAGCATACAGTAGAGCTAGAATAATGTTAGAGAAACGTAAGGAAAACCAGAAAATTTTTTATGACAATAAGTCAGCAGATTTTAAAATAAAAATAGGAGATAAGGATTTCTTAAAAAACGAAGCTGGTCATAAGCTTGACTCAGCCTAAAAAGGACCCTTCGAAGTGGTAGAAATATCTAAAAACAACAACATAAAAATTAGGAACAATAAAAATAAGATACAAACAGTACATAAGGATAGGATAAAAATTTACAAAAATAATTAAAAAAAAAAAAAAAAAACGAAAAGAAACATATAAAATTTTTTTTTTTTTGGATTCAACTATTATAACTATTTCATTTTATCAAAAATATATACAATAAAAAAAAAAATTTTCTAACAAACATACATACATTACTATTAATCAATCATTTATTATCATTATTAGTAATTAATAAATAACTCCAAAATATTATGTTATTTTCTAAAAAGGGGAGATGTAGTATATGCATACCAAAAATCATTCAACACAAAGAGCTCAACTTGTAACACTTTTTTGCAAGTATAAAGAATCAAATATGTACGCAATAAAACATAAGTGTGCACTTGAATATGTTTATGTGTATACATTAATATACATATTCACATAAACATACGTACATAAATATACAGCTAAACATGTTCATATATGTATGTACATTTATATACATATACACATGAGCAGCAATGCACAGGCGTAACATGAGATAGGGCCAAGCCAGCGTGTGAACGCTGACCATGCACTTTGATGCAAGCGCTCAAAACAATATGTATGTATGTACTGACACTCTCCCTCTCTTTTGTAGCTGTCGCCTAAGTCGCAGCATAAGAATATATATGTAACAATAGGTTAAGCCAAAGAATATTTTTGAAATAAAAATCAATCTGAACAAGACCAAGAAAGAGAACTGACGTGTTCACATATTGAATAATAATAATAGTGGAACCCGGTCATTACACTACGACAAAATGAATTCATAATTCCAGACAATTTCCACATAGTAAATGAAATTTTCCCGATTCCATTTGATGGAATTTTAGGACTAGATTTCTTCAAAACTTTAAATTGTCAATTAGATTTCAGTGAACCAACCGATTCACTAATATAGAAAGTCCTATTTATTTTATAAAAATGATAGTATTAAAGTTAATGACAAAGATTTAATTTTTAAGTTTTCCATCAAGTGCGTCTGTCTTGGCTGAACGTCACCGGAAGAAGAGAGCGAAAACTTTCAGTGCGGCACCAGGCCGATACCGATATTTTCCATAGGCGACTTAATACTAACAAACGATACTTAAATACTAACAATCGAGACTTAAATACTAACAATCGAGACTTAGAAATACTGACCGCGATATATGTGTAGATAGCAAAAATTAATCGAACAGAACTTAAATAAATGACATCTTACAAATATAAAGACCAAATAATTTAAATTTTGCAATAAACATCCCAATATTACACACTTGTGACAGCAATACCACAATCCTCCCAGCAAGATCTGAAGTAATCCTACAAATGAATATTCTAAACGAAAATACAAATATCGTCATCTTAACTCATGAAGTCGAAAAGGGAATATTTATATTTATCTCAAGTCCGAACCAAACATTTGTCCGAATTTTAAACACAACAAAAACAGTAAAAATTTTAAATTTAAAAACCATAAAATATGAATCATTAAAGAATTATGAAATTGTACAGACAACTGATGACCCAAGAAGTCAATCAGTAATACAAAAACTAAAACCAAACTTCCCACCTATGTTCAAAAGTGTACCAGAAGAACTCTGAACCAAATATACAGATGTATTTGGTTTAGAAAACGAACCAATTACTACAAACAACTTTTATAAACAAGAACTAAGATTATATGACAACCAGCCAGTATACACAAAAAATTACAGAATACCACACATGCATAAAGAAGAAATAACTAGACAAGTCGATAACCTCATTAAAGATAAAATAGTTGAACCGTCAATGTCCGAGTATAATAGTCCGTTACTACTGGTACCGAAAAAGGGTTTACCAGGATCAGAAAAGAAACGATGGCGATTTGTAATAGACTATCGTCAAATAAAAAAAACTGTTGTCCGATAAATTCCCATTACCAAGTATAGATGATATTCTTGATCAACTAGGCAGAGCCAAATATTTTTCATGTCTAGATTTAATGTCCGGTTTTCACCAAATAGAACAAAAAGATAAATTGCGAAGCATTACGTCATTTTCCACTAACAATGGATCTTATCAGTTTACTAGACTACCGTATGGTCTGAAAATAGAACCAAATTCTATTCAAAGAATGATGACAATGGCTTTCTCGGATTAAATCCGTCACAAGCATTCCTTTACATGGATGACTTAATGGTCATAGGCTGTTCTGAGAAACACATGCTCAAAAACCTAAATGATATTTTTGACATATGCAGAAAACACAGCCTAAAACTGCATCCAGAGAAATGTTAATTCTTCATGCACGAAGTAACATTTTTGGGTCACAAGTGTACCGACAAAGGAATATTGCCAGATGACACCAAATATGACGTCACTAAAAAAATACACACTACCAACAGATGCTGATAATGCTAAAAGATTCGTAGCTTTTTGCAACTACTACAGACGTTATATTAAAAACTTCGCAGAACATTTACGTCCTATAACACAACTTTGTAAGTAAATGTAGGATTTGAATATCTGAAAAAAACCTTAATAGAACCCACACTGCTGCACACTGCCGCTAACTCAAACTTATGGTGATAAGCAGTTGCCAGTAGCATACGCATCCCGTTTATTCAATAAAGGTGAAAGTAATAAAATTACTACTGTGCAAGAACTAGCTGCGATACACTGGGCTATTACACACTTTCGCCCATACATATATGGCAAGCACTTCAGAGTCAAAACAGACCATAGACCACTAACGTATTTATTCTCTATGATAAATCCGAGCTCAAAATTAACAAGAATGAAAGTAGACAAAATAATCTCTGGCCAGATGATACCTAAGCTTAAAATACATGAAGTACTCTGCAATGATAAAGTACGAAAAGTAGTGACCTTGCGCTTAACACACGATTTATGTTTCCTCAAACATGGAAAGAAAGTTATAGCAGGAATTGAGATTGAAGATCTGTACACCAATGGAAATCTAGACTTAGGTCAGTTTTTTCAAAGGCTTGAAAAACAAGCCGGTATACTCAAAAGGCTTGGCACCGAGGGAAAAGATCTTTGAAACATTTTCAATAGAATCTTTTAAAGAAATGGGCAATAAAATATTGAAAACATTAAGAGTAGCGCTACTCCAACCGGTGACCATTATAGAAAAATATAAAGATAAAGAAGCAATATTGTCTACATACCATGATGATCCAATACAGGGTGGCCATACAGACATTACAAAAACTTTGGCCAAAGTAAAAAGATGTTATTATTGGAAAAACATGACACGTCATGTAAAAGACTACATTAATAAATGTGAAAAATGCCTAAAGTCAAAAACGACAATGCACATAAAACACCCTTAGTTATTACAGAAACCCCCATGCATGCTTTTGATAGGGTAATAGTAGACACCATTGGTCCACTATCAAAATCTGAAAATGGTAATGAATATGCAGTCACGCTAATATGTGACTTGACTTGCTACTTAGTAGCAATACCAGTTCCCAATAAAAGCGCTACAACAATCTCAAAAGGTATTTTTGAATCCTTCATTCTGAAGACGTTCATTACGGACATGGGAACAGAATACAAAAATTCAAAAATAAATGACTTGTGCAAATATTTCAAAGTAGACAACATTACGTCTACTGCACACCACCAACAGACCTTGGGTACCGTTGAAAGAAGTCATAGGACATTCATTGAGTACATTCGATCATATATGTATATCACTAGATAAAACTGATTGGGACATATGGTTACAATATTTTGTGTACTGTTTTAACACAACCCCGTCGGTAACACACAAATACTGTACCTATGAACTTGTATTTGGTAAACAAAATAATTTACCAATCCATTTTAATAGCATAAATAGAATGGAACCATTATATAACGTAGATGATTATGCTAAAGAAGTTAAGTTTAGATTAGAACTAGCATACAGTAGAGCTTGAATAATGTTACAGAAACGTAAGGAAAACCAGAAAATTGTTTATGACAATAAGTCAGCAGATTTTAAAATAAAAATAGGAGATAAGGATTTCTTAAAAAACGAAGCTGGTCATAAGCTTGACTCAGCCTAAAAAGGACCCTTCGAAGTGGTAGAAATATCTAAAAACAACAACATAAAAATTAGGAACAATAAAAATAAGATACAAACAGTACATAAGGATAGGATAAAAATTTACAAAAATAATTTTTTAAAAAAAAAAAAAGCGAAAAGAAACATATAAAAAATTTTTTTTTTTTGGATTCAACTATTATAACTATTTCATTTTATCAAAAATATATACAATAAAAAAAAAAAAATTTCTAACAAACATACATACATTACTATTAATCAATCATTTATTATCATTATTAGTAATTAATAAATAACTCCAAAATATTATGTTATTTTCTAAAAAGGGGAGATGTAGTATATGCATACCAAAAATCATTCAACACAAAGAGCTCAACTTGTAACACTTTTTTGCAAGTATAAAGAATCAAATATGTACGCAATAAAACATAAGTGTGCACTTGAATATGTTTATGTGTATACATTAATATACATATTCACATAAACATACGTACATAAATATACAGCTAAACATGTTCATATATGTATGTACATTTATATACATATACACATGAGCAGCAATGCACAGGCGTAACATGAGATAGGGCCAAGCCAGCGTGTGAACGCTGACCATGCACTTTGATGCAAGCGCTCAAAACAATATGTATGTATGTACTGACACTCTCCCTCTCTTTTGTAGCTGTCGCCTAAGTCGCAGCATAAGAATATATATGTAACAATAGGTTAAGCCAAAGAATATTTTTGAAATAAAAATCAATCTGAACAAGACCAAGAAAGAGACCTGACGTGTTCACTTATTGAATAATAATAATAGTGGAACCCGGTCATTACACTACGACAAAATGAATTCATAATTCCAGACAATTTCCACATAGTAAATGAAATTTTCCCGATTCCATTTGATGGAATTTTAGGACTAGATTTCTTCAAAACTTTAAATTGTCAATTAGATTTCAGTGAACCAACCGATTCACTAATATAGAAAGTCCTATTTATTTTATAAAAATGATAGTATTAAAGTTAATGACAAAGATTTAATTTTTAAGTTTTCCATCAAGTGCGTCTGTCTTGGCTGAACGTCACCGGAAGAAGAGAGCGAAAACTTTCAGTGCGGCACCAGGCCGATACCGATATTTTCCATAGGCGACTTAATACTAACAAACGATACTTAAATACTAACAATCGAGACTTAAATACTAACAATCGAGACTTAGAAATACTGACCGCGATATATGTGTAGATAGCAAAAATTAATCGAACAGAACTTAAATAAATGACATCTTACAAATATAAAGACCAAATAATTTAAATTTTGCAATAAACATCCCAATATTACACACTTGTGACAGCAATACCACATTCCTCGCAGCAAGATCTGAAGTAATCCTACAAATAAATATTCTAAACGAAAATACAAATATCGTCATCTTAACTCATGAAGTCGAAAAGGGAATATTTATATTTATCTCAAGTCCGAACCAAACATTTGTCCGAATTTTAAACACAACAAAAACAGTAAAAATTTTAAATTTAAAAACCATAAAATATGAATCATTAAAGAATTATGAAATTGTACAGACAACTGATGACCCAAGAAGTCAATCAGTAATACAAAAACTAAAACCAAACTTCCCACCTATGTTCAAAAGTTTACCAGAAGAACTCTGAACCAAATATACAGATGTATTTGGTTTAGAAAACGAACCAATTACTACAAACAACTTTTATAAACAAGAACTAAGATTATATGACAACCAGCCAGTATACACAAAAAATTACAGAATACCACACATGCATAAAGAAGAAATAACTAGACAAGTCGATAACCTCATTAAAGATAAAATAGTTGAACCGTCAATGTCCGAGTATAATAGTCCGTTACTACTGGTACCGAAAAAGGGTTTACCAGGATCAGAAAAGAAACGATGGCGATTGGTAATAGACTATCGTCAAATAAAAAAAACTGTTGTCCGATAAATTCCCATTACCAAGTATAGATGATATTCTTGATCAACTAGGCAGAGCCAAATATTTTTCATGTCTAGATTTAATGTCCGGTTTTCACCAAATAGAACAAAAAGATAAATTGCGAAGCATTACGTCATTTTCCACTAACAATGGATCTTATCAGTTTACTAGACTACCGTATGGTCTGAAAATAGAACCAAATTCTATTCAAAGAATGATGACAATGGCTTTCTCGGATTAAATCCGTCACAAGCATTCCTTTACATGGATGACTTAATGGTCATAGGCTGTTCTGAGAAACACATGCTCAAAAACCTAAATGATATTTTTGACATATGCAGAAAACACAGCCTAAAACTGCATCCAGAGAAATGTTAATTCTTCATGCACGAAGTAACATTTTTGGGTCACAAGTGTACCGACAAAGGAATATTGCCAGATGACACCAAATATGACGTCATTAAAAAAATACCCACTACCAACAGATGCTGATAGTACTAAAAGATTCGTAGCTTTTTGCAACTACTACAGACGTTATATTAAAAACTTCGCAGAACATTTACGTCCTATAACACAACTTTGTAAGTAAATGTAGGATTTGAATATCTGAAAAAAACCTTAATAGAACCCACACTGCTGCAGGAACAGATTTTAGCAGAGAATAACGCGCTAACTCAAACTTATGGTGATAAGCAGTTGCCAGTAGCATACGCATCCCGTTTATTCAATAAAGGTGAAAGTAATAAAATTACTACTGTGCAAGAACTAGCTGCGATACACTGGGCAATTACACACTTTCGCCCATACATATATGGCAAGCACTTCAGAGTCAAAACAGACCATAGACCACTAACGTATTTATTCTCTATGATAAATCCGAGCTCAAAATTAACAAGAATGAATCTTGATCTAGAGGAATATAAGTTTACAGTAGAATATCTGAAGGGAAAAGATAATTTTGTTGCGGATGCATTATCCCGCATTACAATACAGGATCTAAAAAATACAAATGTCCTGAAAGTCACTACCAGGCAGCAAAGTAGACAAAATAATCTCTGGCCAGATGATACCTAAGCTTAAAATACATGAAGTACTCTGCAATGATAAAGAACGAAAAGTAGTGACCTTGCGCTTAACACACGATTTATGTTTCCTCAAACATGGAAAGAAAGTTATAGCAAGAATTGAGATTGAAGATCTGTACACCAATGGAATTCTAGACTTAGGTCAGTTTTTTCAAAGGCTTGAAAAACAAGAAACAAAGATCTTTTTAATAGAATCTTTTAAAGAAATGGGCAATAAAATATTGAAAACATTAAGAGTAGCGCTACTCCAACCGGTGACCATTATAGAAAAATATAAAGATAAAGAAGCAATATTGTCTACATACCATGATGATCCAATACAGGGTGGCCATACAGACATTACAAAAACTTTGGCCAAAGTAAAAAGATGTTATTATTGGAAAAACATGACACGTCATGTAAAAGACTACATTAATAAATGTGAAAAATGCCTAAAGTCAAAAACGACAATGCACATAAAACACCCTTAGTTATTACAGAAACCCCCATGCATGCTTTTGATAGGGTAATAGTAGACACCATTGGTCCACTATCAAAATCTGAAAATGGTAATGAATATGCAGTCACGCTAATATGTGACTTGACTTGCTACTTAGTAGCAATACCAGTTCCCAATAAAAGCGCTACAACAATCTCAAAAGGTATTTTTGAATCCTTCATTCTGAAGACGTTCATTACGGACATGGGAACAGAATACAAAAATTCAAAAATAAATGACTTGTGCAAATATTTCAAAGTAGACAACATTACGTCGACTGCACACCACCAACAGACCTTGGGTACCGTTGAAAGAAGTCATAGGACATTCATTGAGTACATTCGATCATATATGTATATCAGTAGATAAAACTGATTGGGACATATGGTTACAATATTTTGTGTACTGTTTTAACACAACCCCGTCGGTAACACACAAATACTGTACCTATGAACTTGTATTTGGTAAACAAAATAATTTACCAATCCATTTTAATAGCATAAATAGAATAGAACCATTATATAACGTAGATGATTATGCTAAAGAAGTTAAGTTTAGATTAGAACTAGCATACAGTAGAGCTTGAATAATGATACAGAAACGTAAGGAAAACCAGAAAATTTTTTATGACAATAAGTCAGCAGATTTTAAAATAAAAATAGGAGATAAGGATTTCTTAAAAAACGAAGCTGGTCATAAGCTTGACTCAGCCTAAAAAGGACCCTTCGAAGTGGTAGAAATATCTAAAAACAACAACATAAAAATTAGGAACAATAAAAATAAGATACAAACAGTACATAAGGATAGGATAAAAATTTACAAAAATAATTAAAAAAAAAAAAAAACGAAAAGAAACATATAAAAATTTTTTTTTTTTTGGATTCAACTATTATAACTATTTCATTTTATTAAAAATATATACAATAAAAAAAAATGTTTTCTAACAAACATACATACATTACTATTAATCAATCATTTATTATCATTATTAGTAATTAATAAATAACTCCAAAATATTATGTTATTTTCTAAAAAGGGGAGATGTAGTATATGCATACCAAAAAACATTCAACACAAAGAGCTCAACTTGTAACACTTTTTTGCAAGTATAAAGAATGAAATATGTACGCAATAAAACATAAGTGTGCACTTGAATATGTTTATGTGTATACATTAATATACATATTCACATAAACATACGTACATAAATATACAGCTAAACATGTTCATATATGTATGTACATTTATATATGTATTAACCCCGCATTCCAGCAATTAGAAACAACAACAAGTTTATCAGTAATCAATTAGCTATTAATTTATTCATGTGTTGCTGATACATTTATATGCTGCGCTTGCCGTCAAGAATCAAAGTGAAGTGCGATGGAGAAAGCGATACCCAAAGCTCGTACGTCAAAAGCTCATTCGGTGGCTTGTGTAGCGGGGCTTTCTGTCTGTTGATCGCCGGCCGCCGAAAGCTCCCTTGGCACAGGTCTCCACATCCCTCCAATATTTTTCAGCTTCAGCTGCAACCCTTCGTCCTGAGCGCAGTCTTCATTTTCCGGTGCTTGGGACGTTTGTCTGGGTGTGCTCGGGCCCTGAACACTATCGGTTGTCGTTGCAGCTTCATGGGTACCTGTAACTGGAATTTTTTTTAAATGACTCACATCCCTGGTTAGCGTTTTCCCTCCTCCTTGCACTTGGACTATATTCCCTTTTCTGTTGACTACCACGTACTCGGTTGTATCAAACGTGGGTGTTAGCTTATGTGGGCACAAGACATTCTTCAGCACAATTTTGTCTTCGGGTTGGATATCCGATGCTTTGGCGCCTCTTCCCTTGTCTGCTTTCTCTTTTCCCTTCTGTTTGTTCCAGCAATCCAATTCTCTTTCCGAGGATTCACCGACATCACCCACAACGTCTCGAACATCCGGTATTTTGTCTCTAATGATCCGGTTAAACATCAATTCCGAAGGAGCTGCTCCTGTGGTTCCATGTGGTGTTACGTTGTACATCATGACAAAGTTTTGGATCTCTCTTTTATAATCTTTCCCTTTCGACCACGCAATTTTAAGGCGTTTCACCAAAGACTTGTTCATATTTTCAACTTCACCATTCGCCTGCGGCCAATATGGTGGTGTCGTTATTTGAGTAATACCGTTGGTCCGACAAAAATCTTGGAGTTCGAGACTTACGAATTGCCGACCATTATCGGTTCTCAGCGTTCCCAAACGAGAAAATATCTCCTCCATTTGTTCGATCAGCACCTTCAACGAAATGGTTTTTATAAACTTTAATTCCATGTATCTGGAAAAATAGTCGATCAACACCAGTACATAGTCGTTGCTCGGTAAAGGTCCTAGTAAGTCAGATGCGACACATTGCCAAGGGCCTGCTGGAAACGCATGCCGATCCATAGGCGCTGGTTTACTTGCTAGCGATACGGAGATGCAATCTCTACAAGCCTTAACAAATCCTTCTGCTTCCCGGTCGATCGTAGTATTGTTGGTATAACTATTTTCGTTCCGCGTAAGAGTACATTTCCAACTGTCGATAACTCCCATCGGAACGGATAATATGGACTGGATGAGTTCGCCTCCCATGAGTTGGTGCTAAGATAGGTCATTGCATCAATTATTTCTTCGTCCTGTATACTTTTTTCCATGATTTGCGATATGGTTAGAGACTTTGGTACTCCTTTGGCTACAATTTGAAAAATATTTTGCTCATCCTGCCAGTCGAAAGCTACTGCTTCTGTAAGCTGACAAAGACGCGACACGGAATCTGCGATGTTTTCCTTTCCTGCTTTATAGATGACTCGGAATCGGTAGGACTGTAGGCGTAGTAACCAACGTTTGATACGTGCCGGTGGTTTCGAAGTTGGTTTGAAGATGGACTCCAATGGCTTATGATCCGTTATCAAATCGAATTCAAGTCCAGCTAGGTAGTAGTAAAACTTCTCCACTGCCCATACCAGTGCCAAGCTTTTTTTCTCCGTTTGCGAATATCTCTTCTCAACATCAGTTAGGCTTTTACTGGCGAACGATACGATATGATGGTCGTTGTGATCATCAACCTGTACCAGAACAGCTCCCAGTGCCACTGGACTTGCATCGGCTATAAGACATGTACGGAGATTTTTATCGAAGTATGACAGCTTTGTCACCTCAACGACTTGTTTCTTTAACGTATCAAAGGCTTGCTGTTCTTTGTTGGTCCAATCAAATTTGGTATTCGCCTTTATTAATCTTCTCAGTGGCTCCGTCGTGTTGGCGAGATCGGGTATAAATTTCCCCACGTATGTTACGAGGCCCAGGAAACTCCTTGTCTCCTCCTTAGTTTTCGGAGCACGGAAGTCTGTGATCACTTTAACTTTCTCCGGATCCGCTTCGATACCATGGTCCGATAGAATATGGCCAAGAAACTTGAGTTTTGTTGTTTTGTACACACATTTTTGCTTATTCAAAACAACGTTGTGGGTATCAAAGATTTTCAGAACCGCAGTTAGCGCCTTGTCGTGTTCCTCCTCATTTTTGCCGAAGACGATGACATCGTCAATATAGTTCAGAGCATTGGGGCAGCCTGCTAACAATTCTTCCAGCCGCCTCTGGAAAATTTCTGGAGCCGAATTAACTCCGAAAAACAGTCTTTTATATCGAAATAGTCCCTTGTGTGTAATAAATGTGGTAATCTGCCGACTTGACTCATCGAGTTCCAATTGGTGATAAGCATTTTTCAAATCCAGTCTGGAAAAACATCTCGCCTCCCGTAGTTTGGTCATGAACATGTCGAATGTTGGCAGTGGGTAGTTTTCCCTCGAGATGGCCAAATTCGCCCTTCGCATATCCAGACATAGCCTTATCTCGCCGCTTCCTTTATACGCAATTACAACTGGTGAAATCCATGAACTCGGTCCATGGACTGGCTCTATAATGTCTTGCTGCACAGCCTGTCTTATTCTTTCTGCAATTCGATCTTCTAACGCAGTCGGAAATCTCCGCATTGGCTGCTGCACTGGTCTCACATTGTGGTCTATGGCCAATCTCACCGGTGAAGCTTTCCATTTCGGAAAATGTGCGTACGAATCCACTTTATTTACGCCTAAACCAATTTTTAGGACATTGAGTTGTACGGCTGTGTCCCGTCCTAGTAACGATTGTCTACCATTTTCAATTACATAAAATGTAGCAATCATCTCTGGTCTTTCCTGAATTCTTATCGGAGCTTCAAAAACACACACATCATTCGTCCTGTCATTTCTTTTTGTTTGGACCGCAATTTTCTTCACAATATCGGCATCCGACGGAATCACCATTGCCTCTGATTGCTGATTCACTTGCTCTTCAACTGTGCAAGTATTTATTTTCTCCTCCAGCTTGAGCTCCGTTTCTAATAGCTTCTTTTTCAACGCAGTCTTAGCCCAGGCATCAATTATTTTATCAGCGATGCAGATTTCCTCTATTTCGGTCTTGGTGGCTCCAAAAGAGCATTTACTGGCTTGTTGTCTTAGCCGCAGCAAGAACTCGGCGAAGCACTCACCTTGGCGGGGCACCATGCTGCGAAACATGTGCCTTTCGAATACGGCGTTACGTTGCGGTGAAAAATATTCATTTAATTTATCCACCAAAGGAGTAAATACATCATTTTCCTTTGTCGCATCGTATGCCACTAACGCGCCTGGAAGACTGTACACCACCTCTTGTAGCTGTGGTCCGCCGAGATGCAATAATTTGTTCCTCTTTTTAATTACCGATGAAATTTCTTCTGTGTCCACATAGATATTGAATGACCGAAGCCACTCCACATAGATATTGAATGACCCACTCGTTGCGCCACAACGATTTTTCTATGTTGGCGCACAGAAATGGTTTAATTTCAGCCATATTGCTCATTTGTTTTAGCTTATACTTTATTTCGTGCTCAGCCTCTGATTCTTTTCAGATGATTTCGTTTGGACAGCCATGCTGTGTACAACTTCTGGCATTTTCCAGATATTTTTCAGCTTGCACGGGCGTTAGTTCTGCCTTGCTCAGCTGTTTGCTTTTTTTTTTTTGTCTTTTGGCTTGTCTTAGAGTCGCCTTTGCACTCTCTCGACACGGCCTCTGTCAAATGCAGATATTTAATTTATATTCCGTTTCCATCACCATTGTATACTTACATGTACGCACTTATATGTATGTATATATGTACATATATATATTTTTCCCAATTCTTTTTTCTTGTGGCCGCGTCTGGCACGCGTCCCTTCGTGTATTACCTCACTTCTCTTTTCTCTTTTTTTTTCTTCTTTTTTTTTTAGGCCGCGTTTTCCTTCTTTTCCTTCGTCGCCAATGTATTAACCCCGCATTCCAGCAATTAGAAACAACAACAAGTTTATCAGTAATCAATTAGCTATTAATTTATTCATGTGTTGCTGATACGTTTATATTTATTTTTTTATTTTTTATTTATTTATTTTATTTATTTATTTACGTCAACTAACACAGCAGTCGACGAAAAAGCTTAAGCTAAAGACAGATAGTAATTAAATGAAGAAGGTAGCTTAGCTTTATATACAACTAAACATCCCCAGCCCGGTGGAGGTGTTTTATTTGCACAAGGTGCCAGCTATGCCCCGATTCACAGCCAATGTGGCCAGGGATGAGTTGCAGCCAATCCAAGTCCAGAATATTTTCATTGGTTTCGCTGTAGATGATTAAAAAGTATAGCGCGAAGAGAAGTGACAGAAAGATGAGGAGAGATAAGGTGAGAAAGGTTGTTAAAAGATTGGCAAAGAACACGAAGAGGTTCGTGAAGAGAGTAGTTAGTCAGACATCTAGTAAGGTGAATAGGAAAAAAGTTTCTGGTCCGCTGGTATGCTGCGCTTGCCGTCAAGAATCAAAGTGAAGTGCGATGGAGAAAGCGATACCCAAAGCTCGTACGTCAAAAGCTCATTCGGTGGCTTGTGTAGCGGGGCTTTCTGTCTGTTGATCGCCGGCCTCCGAAAGCTCCCTTGGCACAGGTCTCCACAATATACATATACACATGAGCAGCAATGCACAGGCGTAACATGAGATAGGGCCAAGCCAGCGTGTGAACGCTGACCATGCACTTTGATGCAAGCGCTCAAAACAATATGTATGTATGTACTGACACTCTCCCTCTCTTTTGTAGCTGTCGCCTAAGTCGCAGCATAAGAATATATATGTATGTAACAATAGTTTAAGCCAAAGAATATTTTTGAAATAAAAATCAATCTGAACAAGACCAAGAAAGAGAACTGACGTGTTCACTTATTGAATAACAATAATAGTGGAACCCGGTCATTACACTACGACAAAATGAATTCATAATTCCACACAATTTCCACATAGAAAATGAAATTGTCCCGATTCCATTTGATGGAATTTTAGGACTAAATTTCTTCAACACTTTAAATTGTCAATTAGATTTCAGTGAACCAAACGATTCAAGACCAAATAATTTAAATTTTGCAATAAACATCCCAATATTACACACTTGTGACAGCAAAACCACAATCCTCCCAGCAAGATCTGAAGTAATCCTACAAATAAAAATTCCAAACGAAAATACAAATATCGGCATCTTAAATCAAATTGAAAAAGGAATATTTATTGGAAATTCGATCTCAAGTCCGAACCAAACATTTGTCCAAATTTAGAACACAACAAAAAGATTAAAAATTTTAAATAAAAAAACATGATGACCAAAATATCACAGAATACCACACATGCATAAAGAAGAACTAGACAAGTCGATAAACTCATTTAAAATAAAATAGTTGAACCGTCAGTGTCCGAGTATAATAGTCCGTTACTACTGGTACCGAAAAATGGTTTACCAGGATCAGAAAAGAAACGATGGCGATTGGTAATAGACTATCGTCAAATAAAAAAAACTGTTGTCCGATAAATTCCCATTACCAAGAATAGATGATATTCTTGATCAACTAGGCAGAGCCAAATATTTTACATGTCTAGATTTAATGTCCGGTTTTCACCAAATAGAACAAAAAGATAAATTGCGAAGCATTACGTAATTTTCCACTAACAATGGATCTTATCAGTTTACTAGACTACCGTATGGTCTGAAAATAGAACCAAATTCCATTCAAAGAATGATGACAATGGCTTTCTCGGATTAAATCCGTCACAAGCATTCCTTTACATGGATGACTTAATGGTCATAGGCTGTTCTGAGAAACACATGCTCAAAAACCTAAATGATATTTTTGCATATGCAGAAAACACAACCTAAAACTGCATCCAGAGAAATGTTAATTCTTCATGCACGAAGT
This sequence comes from Drosophila tropicalis, assembly GCF_018151085.1. Lineage (NCBI taxonomy): Eukaryota > Metazoa > Arthropoda > Insecta > Diptera > Drosophilidae > Drosophila > Drosophila tropicalis. The sequence continues at coordinate 58,960 of NW_027173343.1, forward strand.
AACATTTTTGGGTCACAAGTGTAGCGACAAAGGAATATTGCCAGATGACACCAAATATGACGTCATTAAAAAATACCCACTACAAACAGATGCTGATAGTGCTAGAAGATTCGTAGCTTTTTGCAACTACTACAGACGTTATATTAAAAACTTCGCAGAACATTTACGTCCTATAACACAACTTTGTAAGTAAATGTAGGATTTGAATATATGAAAAAAGCCTTAATAGAACCCACACTGCTGCAGTATCTAGATTTTAGCAGAGAATAACGCGCTAACTCAAACTTATAGTGATAAGCAGTTGCCAGTAGCATACGCATCCCGTTTATTCAATAAAGGTGAAAGTAATAAAATTACTACTGTGCAAGAACTAGCTGCGATACACTGGGCTATTACACACTTTCGCCCATACATATATGGCAAGCACTTCAGAGTCAAAACAGACCATAGACCACTAACGTATTTATTCTCTATGATAAATCCGAGCTCAAAATTAACAAGAATGAGTCTTGATCTAGAGGAATATGAGTTTACAGTAGAATATCTGAAGGGAAAAGATAATTTTGTTGCGGATGCATTATCCCGCATACAAATAAACATATTCACACAAATATACAATTAAGCATGAACATATATGTATGTGCATTTGGATATGCATATACATATATTAATATAAGCACTGTATGCACAAGCGTAACATAAGCTAGAGCCAGGCCAGCGTGTGACCGTGGACCAAGCACTTTGATGCAAGCGCTCTGTTGGTGTTTTGATTATATAAAATAAGCTAACATTAAGACAATTATAATATAGAACAAATAGAAATGTATGTCAATTAAGTATGTAACCCGATTATAGATATAGATGGCTCATCAGTCATAAGTAGGTCTGATATGGTCAGCAGTAAACAATAAAGACCTAGTTAATCAATAAAAACGTATTTTGCTGACCTAACACTATGTCGAACTATGCACTGGTGAGCTCGCTATTTTGTACTATAAAAGAAATGCATTATTCTTAGTAAGATCAGATACCAATTGTAGCTACATCGGGTGTGCATCGCTGTGTCTTTGGCCCCCATCTCTACCTTTGTAATCTCACTCCGAGGTCCACCCAATTTATGTGTTGGTTGCGACAACCCTTAGTCACTGGTTTATGTGCTAGTGCCTAGATATATATATAAATAAATAAACATTTAATAACTTCAAGAAACACTAACGTTTTTCATTGAACATTTTGGTGACCCCGACATTGGCGTCATCAAGCGAGAACATTTGGTCAACTCAGGCGACCAATCTCTCAACAAAAAGGAAACTGGTCAACTAGGCGACTACTTTCTTTGCACGCTTTGGACACGACAATCCTAAGCGAGGGCACAAATTGATGAACATCTCACATCAATCTGGGGTCCCGACTAAAAACATCGCAATTGATTAACTTGGCAATCATTGCGTAGCCACCTTGGCGAATAAAAAAGAGTTACTGGAAAACTAGGAGTTGGTTTCCGCAACGGGGTAGCAGTGCATACCCATTTAATAAAGGTTGATCAACTAGGCGATCACCTTATGAAAATCATTTAACAACGATTTGTGTCAACGAGGCGACCAAATCATAAATCATTTTGAATCAAATCATAAAAAGTTATTTTTGTATAAAATAAAGTTTGATCAACTCAACTCTGTTGCATTCCCTGGCGTCAGCAATATCTGACCTAGTTAACTCGGTCAGTAACCCAGGTAGTACGCACGAGTATAGATTTCGGCATTGATCAGCAATTTTTTTTTTAAACAAAGAAAAGAAACTCCAAAATTGGTTTCACTGTCGTGGCAGTTATCAGTGTAAAAGAATAGGTATATTGGAAATAAAAATAAAACTATTGTTAAAACACTATTCAAAAGGCAACTTCGATTTATTTCTTATTCTTATTTGTGCTACACTTGACCATTTTTAGGAACGAGTCGGAGCGTTCCCTGTCTTTGACAAAATAAATAAACTCCCATCGGGTCAAGTACTAGTACAAACAAGCAATTACATAAGAATATAAAAGAACATGGAGGAATTTTATAAACAGCAGACAGAACGAGGAGAGGCAATCCAGGCCTTGATTCGGAATAGCAAAAAAGATTCTTTCGCCAGGAAAACGAAGCCATCTTATTTCGAGGAGAAACTTGAGCTCCTGGAATACATGTGGGAGAACTTCGAGAAAGGTCATCAGGAGTTGATGGACAAATTAAATAACGTGCCAACTGAAGATGACTACTTTATAACGGACTATTTCAGCAAAATGAAGACGGTTGTATCTAATATGGTGGAAGATTGGAAGGACCATTTGGCAAAAATAAAGCTAGAGAGACAAGCTCGCCAAAGAGAGGAAGAGCGAGTCATGGTCAAACCACTGGTTCGTAAGCAAAGTGCTCTGCTGGAGTCATTGTCCAGGACATTAAGACAAATTGTGCCTGAAGAAAAAATGACTTACAAATCGGTAGTCGACAAATTATGGATGCAAATTGAAGAAATCCATTATGAGATTCATCGGCTAATATAGCTACGTTTGTGGCCGCAGAAAATACAATGCTGAAATTCTGTGTGGCACCAGCAGAAAATGTAGTAATACAATCACCACCTGTATTGCAATCAGTGGCGGACCGTGCATTCGATTTTGGGGGAAATCGAAGACAAAAATTTTTGTAGACCAAGTATGGAAAAAATTTCATTTTATTACACTAAGTCAAAAATAATATATACATACATACATAGAAGTGTTTTCAAACTGGATTTTTGGTATATTATATTACGCGTAGATGAGAAATCTACAATTCATCAAAGAATATACGTTAATGAGATTAATAACACAAATAAGTTGCTGTCTCAAACATAAATTACAAAACCATTCGGTGTGCTCCTAGATTTGCAAACCGTTGAATGATATCTTCTGGTCTTACTTCAATGTCATAATGAATATTCAGCAGTGCTAGGCCTACCAATCTATTCTGTAGCATGGTTGTTCTTAGCCATGTTTTCATACGTCGCAAGGTTGAAAAGGACCGTTCGGCGCTTGCATTTGTGACGCACAGTGTACATAAAATTCTGAGCAAAGCGTGAATTGTAGGATAGACATCTTTGTCGCAAAGTTCCAATGTTTCCAAAGCACTAACTGGTATCGCAGAGTTTTTCGGAGAAATCTGAGTTATTTTATTTTTCCAAAAGTACTGCCAGTGGGTCATTTCTCCTTTGAGTCTCAGGTGCAAAAGTTTTTCTGGTTCCTTAAGTAGAATGCCGAATCGTTGAATTAAACAGTTGATTAAATCTGTATTTTCGTTTGATGTCATATCCTTAACATTTGTTGGAAGCAATGAACATAATTTGAAGCCATCTAGAACTTCTTGAGAAAATCGAATTTTTAAATCTTCAATAATATTTTCCAGAAGTGGAATATACATGGAGACTCGGAAGTAATCTTCACAGTTAGACGTGTCGTGATTTTCACGTTTCGTTTGTCTACCTGCTGTTCTTGGTTTCTTTACTTCTATATTCAATTCCTTAGCCAATTTTTCTGCATCTGTGTATATTTGTTTGAACTTCTCGTCGGCCTCTTGCCTTTGATTCGCTAAAACTTCAACTAGACATTTAATTTTTTGGGAAGCTTTCGCCAAATCCATGTCTTCTTTTTGAAGAATTACACTCAAGGGTCGTGTCAAGGATAAAACATCACTCAAAGAAAACAGCGCAATGATGAAGTCGAAAGAGCTAAGAGCAGCAATAAGTAATGTTGCTTTACCCGCTGTTTCTCTGTTGTTCCATTTACTCACTTTGGTCAACGCCTTAAAAATTTTCGGCAAATCCACTACAAACTGGAGAACAGAATCATGTCGTTCGACCCATCTTGTATCGCATAAACTTTTCAGCTTGTGTCCAAGTAATTTTGATAATGCTGTACAACGTTTTGGATGTGCATTCTGGAAGAATTTTGTCACCTCTCGTATGACGTCGGAAACTTTTTGAATTGACTGAATATTAGAAGATTTCATGAGACTGCTGTTAAGTTTGTGAGAGAAGCATGGAACCATAGTAGCGTTATTCGCTTCTTTTCTGATTTCATTCACAGCTCCACATTTTTCTGAAATGTTAACAGCACACGCATCAGCCCCAATGGAGATACAGTTTTCTAAATTCAAATTTAGTTTCTTCATTGCTTTTAAAACGATCCTGCCTAGAGAAACTCCGGTCAGTGATAATTCTACGTCGTTTTCCGAATCTTCATCATTTTCATCGTTATCTTCATCGTCTTTAGTCCCCTCATAAACATAATTTCCCTCTTCTTTACAAAGTTCGCCAAAAGCGTCTATGAAATCCACAATGTCTTCTCTGATATGTGGTTTACCAGAAGAAAAATCCATGTACCGAAGTATGAGACTTATCTAGACAAAAAAGAAATTGATAACTATAAAATTACTAATTTGTTTCCAATGTCGCTGTTTCAGTGAACGTAAACGATGGTTCATTTGTATTATTCAAAATTTGGGTTAAAATGACACGTTTGAATTAATTTGTATAAGAACAGCAAATGTCCAGTGTAAATGATTCGCAACGTTTTCGCTCACGATTTGGATTGACGATCACGATGATTTGAGCCGAAACTTTGCGTAAAATACATCATTTACACTCGATATGTGCTGTTTTTATACAAATTAATCAAAATTTGTTAAATGTTAACAAATTGCTTGTTTTGGATATAATTAAATACCTCTTAATTGGACTTCAACTCGATTTGTTGATAACATACTAAGTTCTTTTTAATTGAAATTGAAATATGGATAACAAATAGTTATTGACTATAAATGAAGACAGTTCTAACTATGAAAAATCCTTTTCCTCAGTGTACTAGACACGTCATTTAAAGTCAGCAATATATAAAAAATTAGTTACCTGTGCTTTTCCCGATAAATCGGAAGTTTCGTCGAATTCTATAGAGTAGAATTCAGCGTCAGCTACACGTCGTATGATTTTTTCTTGAATGTCAACTCTGCAGCAGTCGATAAGTTTATTTTGACTTGTCTTACTGATGTAAGTTGCGACTGTTGAAGCTTTTTTCAGACGGTCTTCTAGTGTTATATCTCCTGACTCCATTTGATATTTCAGCAGTGCCCGAAAATTTCCTTCATTTCGTGCAGGAACTGATTCTGTTGAAACTTCACCATCATCTCTATGCCCACGAAATGGCATGTTTTGTCGTCCGAGGAAAATAACTGCTCTTACAATAGACCTTAGAAATTTTCTATTTTCTTGGCTTTGAGACAGATGTTCTTCATTTATGATATTGTGGACGCCGAATTGTGGATTGTGGTAATTCTTCAGAAAATCTTTGCCTGCAACAACTGCATTCTTGTGGTAAAGGTGTTGAGAATGGCTTTCTAGATCTCCTAACTTGCCGGCTAGATTCTTGAAGTTAACCAACGGTTGCGTGACTAGTATACCTAAAGGAGTATTTTTTTGGTAACCTCCTAAATTGTTTGTTGTGATCCATGGACAGTATTTGCAATAGAGGCCTTTTTTGACATCAGAAAAAACCAACCATTCGTTGTGATCAACTAAATGTTTATGTGATACATAATGCCTAATCTCTTTTCCGCAAACATTTCTGCTGGAGAAAGGAAATATATAATTCTTCGATGGTATCCAAGGGTTTTCCAAAAGTTCTCCTTTAACCCTATCGCTTATCTTCTTGCCGATAAAATGACCTATGTCGCTGGAGAATTCTGGCATAACCATAGAAGCTAGGTTATCATTTGTGTCTGTCATAAACGATGAACAAGCGCCTAGTGAACTAATTCTCGACAAATTCTGAGTTCCTTGTGTCAATGTAGTATTATTTTCGGAAGTAGTATCCGAAACTTGATCTTCGTCAACATGATACGTTTCATCTGAAGCGACGTCTTCTAACTTTTTTTTTTTTGAGAGGTTGGAAAAAAGTGGCAATCGAAGGCTGCTGGCGAGACTGAAATTAATCAACTCTATGAACATTTTTTCTAATCACTCATTAGGGATAATTTTTCAGAGCCACTATGGCCATCCCAGAAAAACGCATATGTTTATACTCACCATTTTCTAGAACGTTTCATGTGGCAAGAAGGGCATTCCATACATTGAACGCTTCAGCACTCAGTAGCGACAAACAATAGCTATACTATTGCATAAATCGATTGCACAGTACTTACAATTAGTTTAAATATAAATTGAAATGAACTCGAAAAACAAAAGCTCCTTTACTTTGATGTGATCTAACTTGTGGAGAAATCTGGCAGTGTACGCACAGCTGAGTTAAAACGATGATCGATTAATCAATACATTAGCGCGCATACGACTATCGATTTTGCCATGTGCTTCAGTGACATCACGCGTGATTAACACGCGTGATAGCAATTTAGCACCCATCAAGCTCTCAACTGGCTATCTAGAATGTTTTGGTCTGTTTTTTAACTGTATATTGTAAAAATAAGTCAATACATACATATATCATATGAACTTAATATATTCACAAAAAGTCTCGCAATCCACGCACAAACAAGTAGTTGAATTTGTCAACCAAAATCTGATATTCTATCCGACTCGGAGTTTTGGGGGGGAAATTTCCCCTATTTCACCCCCCGTAGATCCGCCACTGATTGCAATCGATACAATCATTGCAACTACCCAAAATTCCCATTCCAAAATTTGATGGGGATTATCTGAAATGGCAACAATTTCATGACATCTATAAAAAGGTGGTTCATGAGTCAAATGTATCTACGATAGAGAAAATGTGGTACCTAAAATCAAACCTTTCTGGAGAAGCAGAGAGACTGATACGGCACCTGGAATTAACAGAAGCCAATTACAACACTGCTTGGTCAGTGTTGCAGGAACGTTTTAATAACAAACGAGTCCTAGTAACAGCCATACTGGCAAAGCTGTTTGATCACCCAAATGTGGGAAATGACGCAGCTTCTATAAAGAATTTGCATGATAACATTTTTGAATCATTGCAAGCCTTAAAAAATATCGGCGTCAATATGGAATCGTCAGATGCTGTCATAATGTTTCATATGACAAGAAAATTGGATAGATTCAACCACGCACTATATGAGCAATCTCTTTCCAACACAAGGGATCTGCAGGAAGTAAAGGACTTCTTATCCTTCTTGGAACAGCGCTTCCTAACATTAGAGGCGATTGGGAAACCGAGAAACGAAAATCGCAGCATTGAGAAACCAAGTCCAAGGAAGACATGCGCAACAGCATCTGGGACAAACAGTACCCTGTGTGCTTTCTGCGAAAGAGTAAAGCACAAACTCTTCCAATGTGAAAAGTTCAAAATCAAATCCGCAGCAGAGCGGCTTAATTGGGTGCAGAGACACAAATTGTGTGTCAATTGCTTCAAACCAGACCATATAGCAAAAAATTGCTCTTGGAGGGGATGCTTTAAATGCGATAAAAAACATAACACAATGTTGCATTTAGAAACAGGCAACCAAATTGCTACATCTGCTTCTGCAGCTTCTGCGTATGGAATTGGCAGAAAATACACCCTGTTGGCAACGGCCAAGGTAGTGGTAAAGGGGATCAATGAAAGGAAAGGAGAATTTCGAGCACTCCTGGATAACGGCTCTCAAGTAAATCTCGTCTCAGAGAGACTGGTAAAGAAGTTATCGTTAAAAATTAGCGAGACTTATGTTCATATAAATGGAGTGGGTGGTCAACCACAGATAAGCAAGGCGCGAGTAAGCTTGGTTGTAAGGTCAAGATACAACAAGTTCGCAATGCTAGTTGAGGCATTTGTATTGCCACACATAATAGGTGACCAACCCACAGAACAAATAACGCAGAAAGTAACATTACCAGACAACATTCAATTAGCGGACCCAACATTTGATAAACCCGGAAAAATTGATATGCTGTTGGGAGCTGATGATCACTATGCTATACTGCTACCAGAAAGGAGACGGGGCAATCGAAACCGTCCAACGTTACAAAACTCAGAGTTTGGATGGATTGTTGCTGGCAGAATTAATATGTCAACGTCAGCTTCAATCACATGCATGGTAGGCATGACGAATCCAGAGGAATCGCTGGAAAGATTCTGGCAACTAGACACACTAGAGCCAATAAAAAGGTACAGGAGCCCGGAGGAAGAGTATTGTGAAAAATTCTTCCTCGATAACCTACACACGGCGGCGGACAATCGGCTAATTGTAAAACTTCCATTTGCTGAAGAGGCGTCATCTCTTGGAGAATCTCGGGAAGTAGTCATAAGAAGATTCATGTCGTTAGAGAGGCGAATGAACCCTGATATAAAAAAGGAGTATGTAAAATTTATGTCAGAATATGAACAGCTTGGACATATGAAGCAAGTAATGGTAGAACAAATTCCCAAGAACCATTACTTTATACCGCATCATTGTGTACTAAAACCAGAAAGTACCACCACCAAGCTAAGAGTGGTATTTGATGCTTCATGCAAAACATCATCAGGAAAATCACTGAACGACATTTTATATCCTGGACCAGTTGTACAGAGTCAACTCTTCTCAATTCTTCTGCGGTTCAGGACACACAAATATGTGTTCACGGCAGATATTGAAAAAATGTATCGTCAAGTTTGGATAAACCCTGCCGATCAATTCAATCAGATGATTGTGTGGAGAGAGGATCCAAGTCAAGAACTAAAGTTTTATCGTTTAAAAACGGTAACTTATGGAACCACGTCAGCCCCATATTTAGCGACGAAGTGTCTGGAATATTTGGCACTGAAAAACATTGAAAAATTGTCGTCTGGAGCATCAGCATTAAAAAATGACTTTTATGTTGATGATTGTCTCACAGGAGCAGACAGTTTACCAGAAGCCCTGCAAATAAGACAAGAGCTTCTAGAAATCTTGAAACCTAAGGGTTTCAACTTACGAAAATGGTGTTCAAATAGCAGTCAACTTCTAAAGGAAATTCCAAAGGAAGATACTATTGCTGACATCAATCTCGGTGACACACTGGAACAAACAAGTGTCAAAACATTGGGAATCATATGGGCACCCAAAGAAGACCAATTATGTGGAAAGGCTCAAAGACATACAAAAGGAATAACCAGACGAGTGGTGCTATCCGAAGTCGGTCAAATCTTTGATCCTCTAGGACTGTTTGCACCGGTAGTGGTAAGAGCAAAAATGTTTCTTCAACATGTTGCTACCGAACGAATTGAGATGGATGGTGACCTACCGCCGTATTTGGAGAAGCAATGGGAAGCTTACCGAGAGGATGTACAGGCACTAAACCACATGAAAATTCCAAGGCATATTTTTGATGGCAAGGTCCCCACTACAAAGGAATTGCATACATTTGTTGATGCATCAGAAAAGGCGTATGGTGCGGCAGTTTATGTCCGATCAACCTATAAAAATGGACAAATTTCGGTCAGATTGTTGTGCGCCAAGTCGAGAGTGGCTCCCCTGGAAAAACAGACACTGCCCCGGCTGGAACTATGTGCAGCTGTACTTGGAGCTGAACTCACGGATAGAGTTCGACAGGATCTCCAATTCGGATCAGAAAGTGTAGAATCATTCCTCTGGTCAGACTCAACAGTAGTACTCTCGTGGATTAATTCACGGGCATCACATTTCCACACGTTTGTGGCTAATCGGTTGACAAAAATACACGCAGTATCACATCCAAGGCAATGGCGGCATGTGTCATCAGCGCTCAACGCAGCTGATGTTCTGTCTCGAGGCATATCAGCAGTTCAGCTTAGCACACATACATTATGGTTGTATGGACCACTATTTCTGCATGGACCACAACGTGGCTGGCCAGCACCATTTAAGCCTACAGAGCACACGATGGATACCGCTGAGAAGAAAACCAAGGTATTCAGCATGGTGACTGCCACGGCAAACAACAAGAGTGAATGGATATATACGGTAAATCACAAAAATTCGTTTTACCGGCTACAGCGAATAGTGGCGTATGTGCTACGGTTTTGTCACAAGCAGAGCAGGAAACCAACGGCTCAGTTAGAGTTGGAAGAGTTAGACCAAGCACGGAGAGTGATCATTAAGCAAATTCAAGAAACAGGATTTGCATATGAATTACGGCACTTAAAGAAACGACCTGATCAACCGCTAGATCGCAAAAGCACGGTGGCAACATTGCCACTAATACTGGATGAAGATTCAATAATACGAGTAGCAGCTAGGCTACAACAAGCACCAGTATCAACGGAAACAAGGAATCCATATCTCTTGCCGTATAATGATCCGGTGGTAAAAATGATGCTACGGAAACTTCATGAAGATAATCTTCATTGTGGACATGAGGCACTACGCGGAATAGCTCGGCAACAGTACCAACATCATTAAGGTGAAACCGATGGTCCGGAATGTGATTCAGGGCTGCGTAGTATGCACCAAGTACCGGCCTCAGTTCTTTAAACAAGTCATGGGCGACTTACCTGAGCATCGGGTATCTCAGAATAGACCCTTTCTCAATGCCGGAGTAGACTATTGTGGACCATTCTGGATCCACCATAAGGTTCGAGGAAAACGTCCCGACAAAGCCTACATTGCAGTATTTGTATGCTTTGCAACCAAGGCAGTACACTTGGAGTTGGTCGGAGACCTGTCCACCTCTTCATTTGTGGGCGCGCTTCAGCGCTTTATTGTTCGCAGAGGAAGATGCCAGACATTATACTGCGATAATGCAACAAACTTTGTTGGAGCAAACAACCAACTTAAGGAACTGACCGATACAATACACTCAGAAACGGCAGCAGGTAGTATCAAGGAATTTTGCAATCAAAAAGGAGTGCAATTTAAGTTCATACCACCACGGTCTCCACATTTCGGAGGATTATGGGAAGCTGCGGTAAAGTCCGCTAAACATTTACTGTTGAAAAACGTATCAACAGCAAACTTAACGTTCGAACAACTGTCTACCATCATTGTCAATGTTGAAGCAGTGCTGAACTCTCGTCCGTTAACGCCGAACTCAGACGATCCCAACGACTTAACAGCTCTAACCCCAGGCCACCTATTGATCGGAGAACCATTAGTAGCCCAACCAGATGCAGAACCAATAACACAGCGATCGATTCCAGAGCAATGGGAATTAGTGCAACGGCTTAAGCATACATTCTGGACACAATGGTCTCAAGAGTACTTACAAGAATTGCAGGGTACATCCAAGTGGAAAAAACCATATAACAATGTCAAAGAAGGCATGATGGTAATTCTAAAGGAGGATAATGTGCCAATTTTGCAGTGGCCAATTGGACGAATTGTTAAGCTATATCCAGGTTTGGATGGATACGTCCGCGTGGTAGACGTTAAAACAGCCAGAGGCACCTACAAGCGGGCTATCCATAAATTGGCCCCCTTGCTTAGAGAGACGGCAACAAAACGTAAAATCGAGGCAGATGACACAGAAGCGAATTCCCAAGAAGACCCTGGTATCGAGGACAACGCAGAACCAAAAACAAAAAGACGCTTATCGATCGGTCTGCCACCGTTGGCAATGACGATCTGCCTAATGCTGTTGTTATTGCCTATAGCATTTGCTCAAAGAACTAATATAACTCGATTCAACCCCAAACCAGGCATATACTATGAAAGTATTGGCACAGGAAGGATGGCAACGTCTGACTGGACTATTGTGGCATTCTACAATCTCGAACCATATTGGGCCGACCTGAAGACATTTTCAGACGGAGTAGTAAAGGTTGGAGAAATATGCGTATTAATGAAGGTTCCAGAGGCATGCACCGCAATGCAGAGGCACTTCGAGCATGTCAACTCAGAACTACGGACAGGAAATGATCTCCTTCACATAGAACGCCAACGACGATCGCCTTTAGATATCATTGGGAACATTGCGAACGGCTTATTTGGTGTGCTGGACTCAAAGTATGCAACAGAGATGTCAGGCACCATAAGAAAGGTTAAATCAAATGAAGATTACTTATTGAACTTGCTGCAAAATCAGACATCTGTAATTGATTCAACGATAAATATCATTAAGCGAGATGAAGCCACAATTGAAAATCAGATGAAACTAATGGAACAACAAATGAACGACATGACCAAAGTCCAGGACAATGCGGTAAAGGCGTTGCAATGGTATATCACGCTAACTACTCAGATGACAGTTATTGCAGGGAATTTGCAACGAATTCAAACCGAAATTTCCCGAGTATTTACAGATGCCCATCATAGCAAAATAAGCCCGTTACTACTATCACCGGGCCAGCTTCGGGAACATCTGAACCAACTGAAGAGACATCTTCCGTTTGGTTTGGATTTGCCAGTTCCAGATAACGACGTCTTGCAACTATATGGCTTAATGAAGGCACAAGGAACAATCGCAAACAATCATGTGATATTTAAGGTCACATTTCCATTAGTGGCAACGCAGGCAGTGCAACTGTATAACCTGGTACCCATACCAGCAATTGGAACTCATGGGATTGTAATCATGAACATTAAAATTCCCATCATTGCTGTCAACAAGGAACAGAATCAATACATTGGGCTCTCAAGAGCCGATTTGGAACAATGCCATCAGCTCAACAACGAGCAATATATTTGTTTTGATAAACAAACGACGTTTTCGGCTAATAGCAACTGTGAGTTCCAGCTATTCAAAAACACAAAATCATCAACTTGCCAAATACAACACACAAACAGATCATTCGTGTGGTACGACATGTATCACAAAAATCAGTGGATTTTTGCCACCACTAGACCAATTGAACTCGCAGTGACCTGTGACGATAATATACAAGGTGTCACTATTAAGAAGACTGGATTGTTAACCCTAGACCCGACGTGTACAGCTAGGAGTTCTAATATACGAATAACAGGTCACCGTATAACTACGACAGACACAATGAAATTGTCATATGTCCGATTTGGCAACTTCAACATGGGCCCAACAAAAATAGCGCCAACAACAACACAATTCACAAAGATGCAGCTAAGCTACGATGAACTAAGCAACATTCAAGGAAAACTGGAAACTAAGCAAAACTGGAAATTGCCAGAAGACCCCAGCCAGCCGGCTCATCATGTTATAGTCTCCTACGTAGCGCTAACAATACTATTGGTTCTTGTGATGGTATATGGAATAAAAAGATGCTCACGACCCACAAGACACAATGGTCCAGAGCAGACAACCGTGAGGATCGTCAATCCCATACCGACTCCTGCTGCAGTAAGCCCAGCCCCCAGCAATTTTGCGGTCAACGTTGGATAACGTTGAACAGGTGTTCAACGGCCGGGAGTATGTTGGTGTTTTGATTATATAAAATAAGCTAACATTAAGACAATTATAATATAGAACAAATAGAAATGTATGTCAATTAAGTATGTAACCCGATTATAGATATAGATGGCTCATCAGTCATAAGTAGGTCTGATATGGTCAGCAGTAAACAATAAAGACCTAGTTAATCAATAAAAACGTATTTTGCTGACCTAACACTATGTCGAACTATGCACTGGTGAGCTCGCTATTTTGTACTATAAAAGAAATGCATTATTCTTAGTAAGATCAGATACCAATTGTAGCTACATCGGGTGTGCATCGCTGTGTCTTTGGCCCCCATCTCTACCTTTGTAATCTCACTCCGAGGTCCACCCAATTTATGTGTTGGTTGCGACAACCCTTAGTCACTGGTTTATGTGCTAGTGCCTAGATATATATATAAATAAATAAACATTTAATAACTTCAAGAAACACTAACGTTTTTCATTGAACACGCTCCGACAGTATGTTTGTATGTACTGACACTCTCCCTCTCTTTTGTAGCTGTCGCATAAGTCGCAGCATAAGAATATATATGCAACAATAGGCTAAGCAAAAGAATATTTTTTGAATAAAAATCAATCTGAATATTACCACCAAACGGAACTGGAGTGTTCATTACACTGGTTCCGGAAAGTGTTCAACGGAGAGTCGATTCCATCGTTTTAGCATGGCATTGGAGTTGCGACTTCCCAAAGCGAACGTCAGTGGCTGATGATCCGTATATACCCGGATTTCTTCGGCTCCGTATAGGTACGAGCGTAGAGTGTCCAATCCCAATAAAATGGCTAGCATTTCCTTCTCATTAGTGGCGTAGTTTTTTGAAGCGTCAGTCGTGAGGTTGAATGGTTTGTTAAAATCTGGGAATGAATTTCCTGTAGTAGGACGTCATCCCCAAGAAGCTCTTCAATTGTTTTAGATTAGTGGGAGGATTCATCGCTGTGACGGCTGCCACCTTTTTTCGTCGGTCTGTATTCCTTCATTGGACACAGTATACCCCAAGAAATTCACCTCTGCTTGCATGAAGGTTGTCTTATCTAAGTTGTTTCAAAGGTTGGCCTTGGATCCTTTTTCAAATACCGTCTCTATGTCGGTTATATGCTCAGCCTCACTTTTACTGAAGATGATGATGTCGTCGATGTATACGTAGTAGCATACCCCAATTAGGTCCCTAAGGACATCATCAATCATCCGCTGGAATATGGCCGAGGCATTTTTTTAACCCAAAGTGTAGTCTCAGACATTCGTATTTCCCGTTTAACACGGAGAATGCTGTCTTCGGAATGTCTTTCTCTCGCATCCGAACTTGATGGAATCCGGAAGTTACGTCGAGAGTGGTGAAGAACCTTGCTTTTCTCAGACTGACCAATGTTGAGTTGATGTCAGGGATAGGGTACCTATAAGCAATCGTGACCGTATTTAATTTTTTGAAGTCGATTACAAGCTTATACTGATTTTCACCATTTGGTTTTGGTTTCTTGGGCACCACCCAAATGGAAGAATTGTATGAGCTCTTAGAGGGCCTGATGATGTTGTTTTCCAGCAATTCGTTAATTTGCTTCTTGACTAAACCCATCTTCGAAGCGGGAAAAGGGTAAGTATGCGTGTAGACAGGTTCTTGATCGATCGTGCGTATTTCAGCTTTTACCTCTATTGCCAAGGTTTCCGACTCGACTAAAGGGCCGAAGATGTGATTGTAGGAGTTGATTATTTTTTCAAGTTGAGGAGTATACAGCTTTGGGGTAGTCAATTTGTTGACGGCGTTCGAGTCCATCAAGGTTAATGGGATTCTTATGCCTTGCCCCAATGTTAAGTGATTGAAGGAGCGATACATTACGGCTTGAACCTCTCGCAAGGTATCGTCTCCAATTATTCCGTCAAAGTCGATCAGGTTAGGCAGGACTGTAGTATATTCATACATATAATCATTCAATACAATGAGCTCAACTTGTAACACTTTGTTGCAAGTATAACCAATTAACATATACGCATTAAAACATAATTGTGCACATGAATATATATATATGTATACATTGATGTATGCACATAAACATATTCACATAAATATACAATTAAGCATGAACATATGCATATGCATGCATATCCAAATGCACAAACATATATTCATATAAGCACTGTATGCACAAGCGTAACATGAGCTAGAGCCAGGCCAGCGTGTGACCGGGGAGCAACCAAAATTTTTATACCCTTGCAGAGGGTATTATAAAATTGGTCAGATGTTTGTAACGCACAGAAGGAGAGTTTCCGACCCCATAATGAATTAATGAATTGAGTTGCAGAAAACAAATTTTGAACATGTGAAATTATTATTGTCAAGGACTGCAAGGGTATATAAACTTCGGCATAGCCGAATTTAACTTCTTTGATATTTTGAATAAAAATCAATTGGAATATTACCACAAAGCGACACTGACGTGTTCGACTACTCAATTTATTATCCAAGTGGAATCCGGGTTTTACATGGCGATCGTGACAGGACTCTGCAAGGAGAAACTATGCTCTATTGGAATTATATATATATATATATACAAGTATATAAATACTTGCTATAATTATTCTGCATTGGAGAGAAACTTGAAGCTGCGAACCAACAACAAAAAAAAAAGCGTTTCCTTTTTGATTATGCAAATATTATTCAGCAAAACAACAAAGCAAAACAAATTATGATATAAAACACAAAAAAAAAGTAACTAATTTTTTTTTTCCACGTCGATAATACAACAACAACAACGACATCAAAAATAAAAGGAAAACAAAACCAACAAGAAATACGTATGAACAATAGTGAAGATATTCCCTTTGCGGAATCTGCTCCTATCGAGCAAAGGGATGCACCGACGCTAGAAGAAGCGTTAGAGCTGTATCCCAACGATGGACCGCGATGGACCCACTCACAATATCTGAGTACCGGGCCCACAACACAAAATCTACAAAGCCAAAGAAGACCAAAAGAGGAGGCCAAGTACGTAAGCTACTCCAGCAGAAGAGGCTGGAAGTAGACTTACTGGCCACTCTGAAGACGGAGGAAGACCGACAACGCTGCATAGAGCGTATTGACATCCTAAAAGCTGAACTTCGCCAAAGAGCGAAGAAACGCAAGGGGCAGCATAAATGCGCAAGCCTTAACTTGCCTTTAATTTAATAATTCTAATTATAAGCTTAATAGTATATAGTATGCATGAATCCATAACAATTTTTTTTTTTTTTTTTATATTTCAAATAATATTCGTATTCAAGCAAATAAGACCAAAGCTCAAAATACTTATAAAAAAAAAATTTTTTTAATTAATTTCTAAACAAAAGGTTTTGAGCTGTCTTTATGGCCTTTTGTTCCCTATTTTTCCCCGTATTTGTTATATTCATATTATTAAATTAAAATTGTCTTATATAGGACCATTAGTCAGTGAGGTCAATATTAGAATTATAAAAAAAAAATTAACTCCATATGTTCGATAATACCATAAGTAAATTTGATGATATATCTCTTATACCCACAATGGGGTTAATAGAAACAAAGTCAGACTCCACTGCGAATGTTATAAATAAAATCGAATCATGAAATACTGACATGAGATTAACGAACATACTACTATTGATAATTGTCATAATATTGTGCGCATATGTATTATATAAGGCTTACCTATTACACAATAAATGTGTAACAAAAAGAGCTCTAAGCCAAGCTAACGATCTAGATAAGATCTAAAAATACATATGCACACAAGCAATTATAAATCAAAACCTTTTTAACAAAAGATAAAATATATATATATATATATATAAAAAAAAAAAAAAAAAAAAATGACCCATTGTGACAGGTACTTTGAAAAAGTAAACAACAGGCACCCTAGCATATTCCAAGACTTAATTGAGGTTTTTAGGAGCGAGGGAAGTACCTCACCTCAACGCTCCATAAACTTAGTACAAATTAGGTTAGCTTACCTTGACATAACGGGCGAAGATTTCCCAGTCAAAGGAGGCACTAGGGTACAGATGAGTTTCATTCTCACGGTACCATATGTATGCTGTTTTTCAAACGCAGCGGGCACACTGCGTTTCTACCTAATGGAGGAACAACAGCAGTAAAGAACTAAATACATCCATAATCAGTTTAACAGGTTTAGGCAGTTAGTGTAGAATATGGATAAAGCAGAAACAAAAAAGCTCCAAAAATATTTACCTTTCCTTGATTTCCTGATACAATCAGGTGAAACAAATCACAAATACAAGGAAATAAGGTATTGGATAGCCCACAACTACAAATTTCAAAAAAATATTGCAGATCTTATGGAAAAATCCATAAAAGTAGCTTACAGTAGATTGTTAGCTAAGACTCCTTTAAGAAAAGACGTGCCCGGATGGGTCCACGAACTTTTCAAGGACTCAATTGCGCTGATAAACATATCAGAATCGAGTGCAGAACCAATAGATTTAACAGACTCAAATGTAGAAATAATAGACATAGAATAGTAAAACCTTACACATTTTCAATTTTTTTTTTCTTAAATTAACAACAGGTCTAAACGACAAATTTCTTTTTTTAGTAAACTGGGTTCTCAAGAATCCAAAATAGAAATAGATATTAATCTTAGAAATTAATCTTAACAAACTATGGTTACTTGGGATGATATAATAGGAAAAGCTAGAATACACGCACAAGAATTAACTAAATCTTGTAAGTGCCTCTCGCAGAATAGAGAAACATCCCAAGACACAGTAACCAAACACACGAAGATAATAACCGAGAATCTTCAAGCTATTAGAGCAGTATTAACTGAACACTATAGCAAACTAAAGACATGGCAAAAAACAGCCGCAAATGCGTTCTACAGTGATTGCAAACAAAAAGCAATAACTGTGTTAAACAGACACAATATTGAATTTAAACAAACATCTGATTTGGAAACTTCAATAGTACTGGAAGAAAAAACGCAACTAATGGCTGATGAAGAAATAAGTCAAGAAGAACCATCAGCAATAAGTCTTAAAAAGCCAACAATTCCCAAAGAAAACAACAAAATGACACAAACAGTGGTAGAATTCATAAACACAGCCACCAGGCTGCTACCATACTTCGATGGTTATATTAAAAATCTACTGGGTTTCCTTGGAGCGCTTCGCGTACTTAACAGCATAAAAGAAACGCACGAAGCAGTAGCTATCGAAATCATAAAATCAAAATTAAAAGGTCAAGCGGGTAATACCCTAAGTTCTGAAACAACGATTGATGAAGTAATACGAAAACTATCAAAAATCTTCAAGGGTGAATCAGTGGATTTTTTAACAGCAAAAATTAAAAATCTGCAAAGAAACCCCAATAACTGTGTTTCATACACAAAGGAGATTACTGAGTTGACCGACGCCCTTAAAGGCGCATATATTTCGGATGGTCTTCCAACTGAACAAGCAATAAAATACACCACCAAAGTGGCAGTAAATGCTATGGTAAGCCATACCAAAAGTCAAAGAGTCCAGCTATTAATGGAATCAGGAAACTTTGATTCGGCTAAAGAAGCCATTGCTAGATTCACCACTCTTTCAGTAGAGACGGGCTCCACAGAAAGTTTCCAAAATAATACCATTTTTTATGCCCAGCATAATGACCGCGGTAGACGCCGCTATAACAATAATGGTAACTGGAGAAACAGCTCGAATTGGAACAATAACAACTCGAATTGGAGCAATAACGATGCCCACAGAGCCCAACGAGGTTGAAATTATTCACGCTGGAGGTGGACACAATAATAATAGACAAAACACAAATAACCAACAGAATGGTTACAACAACACAAATGTCCGAATTACCCAAAGCGACCAGGAAAACGGAGAAGCTCCTCCAAATGCTCAAAATTAAAAAATAATGTCTATTCCATTAACCCAAGTCTTAATAATTTCGTATCATTTAAGAATGTTAAAACAAATAAGAAAATAACATTCTTAATTGATACCGGTGCAGACATTTCAATAATAGAAGAAAATTCTGATGTATTTTACGACATCCAAGTAAACAAAACTGTAGACATTCGAGGCATAGGAGAAGGAGTAATAAACTCCAAAGGCATAGTCTCAATTAAATTGCAGACAGATAAATATATTATTCCATACGAATTTCATCTGCTTCATTCCGATTTCGCAATCCCATGCGATGAAATATTAGGATTAGATTTCATAAAAACTTTTAATTGCAAATTAGATTACAGCAATTCAGAAGATTGGTTTATACTTAGACAACGAAAATTAACGTACCTAATTTATGTTCCAATAACATTCGATTCTGGTGATAACTCAACACTTCTACCAGCAAGATCCCAAGTGGTACGCAAAATAGAACTATCTTCAGCAGAAGATAACATTTTAATTCCGAATCAGGAAATTAAACCGGACGTTTATGTTGCAAACACTATTGCAACAGCCCAAAATACTTTTGTCCGATTCTTAAATACCACAGATAAATGCCAAATAGTAGGCGTTAACAATATAAAATTTGAATCACTTTCGAACTACGATATAGTTCAAAATACCAAAGATATAAGAAAAGAATCTGTAATTCATAAATTGAAGAAAAATTTCCCAATACTATTCAAAGACAAACTCGAAAAGTTATGCACTGAGTACAGTGATGTGTTCGGACTTGACACCGAACCGATCACAACAAATAATTTTTATAAACGAAAATTAAGACTTGAGGATGATGAACCGGTATATGTGAAAAATTACCGGAGTCCGCATAGCCAAATAGACGAGATCCAGCGACAAGTTGGAAAGTTAATTGAACAGGGTATTGTTGAACCGTCTGTTTCGCCTTATAATAGCCCACACTTACTAGTCCCAGAGAAAACACTTTCGGGATCTAAAAAAAAAACTGGCGATTAGTAAAAACTATCGTCAAATAAACAAAAAATTGCTGTCAGATAGTTTCCGCTCCCCAGAATTGATGATATTCTTGATCAATTGGGAAGAGCAAAATATTTTTCTTGCCTTGACTTAATGTCAGGGTTTCATCAAATTGAACTAGAAGAAAAATCAAGAGATATAACGTCTTTTTTAACGAGCAATGGCTCATATCGTTTCACAAGATTACCCTTCGGTCTAAAAATAGCACCTAATTCATTTCAGAGAATGATGACAATAGCATTCTCAGGGCTTGAGCCTAGCCAAGCTTTCCTCTATATGAATGATTTAATCGTTATTGGTTGTTCTGAACAACATATGATTAAAAATTCAGTAGGTGTTTTTCAACTTTGCAGAAAAAACAATCTAAAACTGCATCCAGAAAAATGCTCCTTTTTAATGCATGAGGTGACATTCCTAGGTCACAAATGCACAGACAAAGGAATCTTGCCAGACGACACAAAATTTGACGTCATCAAGAATTATCCAGTCCCACATGATGCAGATGGTGCTAGACGTTTCGTTGCATTTTGCAATTACTATAGACGTTTCATGAAAAATTTCGCCGAATATTCCCGGCACATAATAAGATTATGTAAAAAGAATGTTCCATTCGAATGGACAGCAGAATGCGAAAATGCATTCCAATACTTAAAAGAAAAGCTCGTTCAACCTAATCTATTGCAGTACCCAGATTTTAGCAAAGAATTTTTTATAATCACAGATGCAAGCAAACAAGCATGTGGAGCAGCGCTAACTCAAATTTATGATGATAAGCAGTTGCCAGTAGCATACGCATCCCGTTCGTTCACTAAAGGTGAAAGCAACAAGAGTACTACAGAACAAGAGCTAGCAGCAATACACTGGGCAATAACATATTTTCGACCATATACCATAGACAGACGACTTATCGCGGATAACTATATCCGAATTAAAAGATATGAATACAAAAGTCCTGAAAGTCACTACCAGGCAACAAAGTAGACAGAAAAACTGCGCAGTTAATAAAGAAGAAATTTTGGCAAAGCAAAAACTTCAAAATGCTTCTAGGCCCAACGTATATGAAGTCATCAATAATGACAAGGTACGGAAAGTACAGACATGTTCAAAAGTATTTGAGCAACGTAATATTTTTTGCAATTTGCACTTTAACGGATTTTGTTGTTAGTGTTGTAAGTCTGATATGCAAAAGATGCACACCGTTAGAAAGTTTAGTCTGTCTAAAGGCAAACGAAAGAAGAAAGAAAAAAGATAACGGTACATATGACAAAACTAAAGCAAACCAAAGATTACCGATCTCTTTTCAAAATTATTTGAGCACATTTTATGTGTGTCATAATTATTTGAGCAGTGCAAAAGTAACATTTATTCTTTGATTGGCGTCCGCAAAGTGCAGTCATATTAATTTGCTGATGTCTCAAAATTAAAATGGTGAAATCCAAAGAACTTTCCGTTGAGGTTCGATCGGAGATCGTAACAAAATACAAGGGTGGAACCTCCGCATCGGCCTTGGCAAAGACACACATAATTTCACGTAATACTGTGTACTATTTGAACAAAAAAAAAAAAAGATAACCAAGGAAATTTGAACAATTTAAAAAGATCTGGACAATGCAGACGAATATTGGGAGAGATTGCAGAGAATCCATCAATAAGTCCTGTAAAAGTCGCAGCGGCATCAGAAAATTTAATTGAAAAGAAAGTCAGCAGCTCCACTATCTATCGCAAGATGAATGAAATTAATATAAAAACGTACGTGGTCCGGAAGATTGTTGACATTAGCCCAGCAAACAAAGTAAAACGACTGGAGTTTGCTTTAAAATTCATACAAAAGCCTGTAGAGTTTTGGCACAATGTATTGTGGACGGATGAGACGGCTTTTAAGGCTCATATGGAAAGCGATTTATGCACCTTCGAAAGAGTCAAAAGCACAAGGCGTGCAGCCCTTGAAAAAATTTGAAGAAGGTACCGTAATGCTTTGGAGATGTGTCTGCTACTATGGGTTTGGAGACCTTACACCAATCGAAGGGACTTTAAACCAAACGGGACATATCGACATATTAAATGACCATGCTTTTCCTTCTGGCAGCCGACTTTTTCCAACCACCGACTGGATGCTACAACAAGACAACGCGCCATGTCACAAAGGATGGGTTCCAACCGAATTCTTAAGGGGCGCAGGTCAGGCTGTGCTGGAATGGCCACCACAGAGCCCAGACATTAATATTATTGAAAATGTGTGGGCTTTTATAAAGCATCTTCGGACAATTGATCCAAATCGGAATCGCGAGGGTGCAATAAAGGAGATTCAAAACATTTGGTCAACATTGACCCTGGAATTTGCGCGGAATCTCGTAAACTCTATTCCTGCTCGACTGCAGGAAGTTATCGATGTTAAAGGCGATGTTACACGTTTCTAGTTTTTTCTTAAATATTTTGTTTAATAGTTATAAACTTTATTAAATAGTTATAAAATAAATGTGTTTGAAAATTTTTAATAAAACACTAAAAAAAAATCAAATTAATTTTTGCTCAAATAATTATGACACACATAAAATGTGCTCAAATAATTTTGAAAAGAGAGCGGTAATCTTTGGTTTGCTTTAGTTTTGTCATATGTACCGTTATCTTTTTTCTTTCTTCTTTCATTTGCCTTTAGACAGACTAAACTTTCTAACGGTGTGCATCTTTTGCATATCAGACTTACAACACTAACAACAAAATCCGTTAAAGTGCAAATTGCAAAAAATATTACGTTGCTCAAATACTTTTGAACATGTCTGTATATAATACTATATTGAAAACATTAAGAGTAGCGCTACTCCAGCCGGTGACCCTAATAGAAAAAGAAGCAATACTGTCTACGTACCATGATGATCCAATTCAAGGAAGGCATACTGGCTGGCAGAAGGCTGGCAAAAATCAAAAGACACTACTATTGGAAAAATATGGGACGCCATATCAAAGAGTATATAAGGAGATGTCATAAATGCCAGGTGTCAAAAACGACGACACATACGAAGACCCCCATGATAATAACAGAAACACCAGCGAAGGCTTTTAATAAAGTTTTGATAAATCAGATAATGAAAATGGGTATATTGTCACATTGACATGCGATCTGACAAAATACTTAATAGCCATTCCAGTTGTATCTAAGGCTGATGTCAGAGTGGACGCGATAAGCGATGCGATAATATTGAGCGACAATGAGCGAGAAAGCTCTGCATTCAAATTTATATGTAATTGTTGAATGCATGTCAGAGTGCAAGCGAAGCGAGAAGAGAGCCAAAGCGACAAGTTGAAGCGAGTTGCGAGAAAGCGATTCTGAATCGCTTTCTCGCTTTATCGCTTCATCCAACTGTTGTTATACGTGTGTTTTCGTTGCGTTCTGAGCTTAAAAAATAGTTGGTTTTTGGTTGGAGTCTATGGACATGCGAAAAAAAATGCTTTGCAGAATGAAAATTCAAAAGATCGTACTTTCTCATTTTGGAGACGGAAATAATTCCGAAAACAATTAAAAAAATCAAACAATCTTCGTCAAAATATAATCGTATGTATTGATCGACATTCGAGTATAATTGAAAAATTTGTCAGGATACTGCCTTAAATTTTTATATAAACTATTAAACTCTCGTTTTAGACTAAAATTAGAACCCTCGCTAGGTTTCTCGCTTTGCGGAAAGCTTTCACTCTGCCATGCCATCGCTTTGCAGATCGCTGCGATAATTATCGCTTGTAGCATCGCATCGCTTATCGCGGCCACTCTGACATCAGCCTAAGAGTGCAAGTAATGTTGCTAAAGCTATATTCTAAAATTGTGTTCTACAGTACGGTCCAATGAAAACACTCATTATGGACATGGGAACTGACTATAAAAATCAGATTATGACAGATGCATATATGCAAGTACATCAAGATTAAAAATCTAACATCAAAAGCATACCACCACCAAACTTTAGGGATAATAGAACGATAACACTATGCAACAAATTGAAGGTTATTAAAATCAAACCGAACCGGACCTTTTTTTTCTGAAAGTTCATGTATTGAATAGCAAAACCCTATTTGGGTTTTTCAAAGTTAGCTCGTTTTTTTTTTTTTTTTATAGCGAGTTGAAACTTTTCATTTTGGGGGTATTTTTTAGTTTGTCATATGAGCTAAATATGACTTATATATCGATTTCTTCTTCATGCATACGACTTAAATCATCCTCATTTATTGTAGAAATATTCTTAATGGTTAAATAAATTCATTTTATGAATGTTATATAACCCAAAATTACTTTTTCACCTACAGTTCTAGAAAAACTTACAATTAAGCCCTTTTTTAGAGTAGTTTTGGAAGTATCTTTAATTTATAACTATTTTTTGATAGAATAATATCAAGATTAATTTAAAACAACAAATATATTTTTAAATATGGAAAATTAGAAACGAGTTCTTTTTGGTTGTGGTTCATTTTTTTTATCAAGATCAAAGTAATCCGATTCGTTAGTGGAGAACTCCATTCCGTCGCGTTCATCTTTCTGCACTTCTTCATTTGATTTTCATCTTCTTCGAATTGAAATATTTGCTTAGTCCACCAACATATTTCGGCCAGTATAGCATCTGGAGCTTTTTCAAGTTTTCCTTGCGATTTCGATACGCTGTGACTCTTGTATCTGTTGCTAACAAGTTATGGGATTTTAAAAAAGATGCAAACATTTCTGATTTTCTCTGAGTTAGCTCTAATTTTGCAAACATTTGATCCAATTTGCTTTGTGTTATAAGAACTGGGTGATTTGATACTGATGGTTCGGGGATATACTCAGAGTAATCATCAAATACAGTCGCATCGGGCTAAAGATTAACATTGTCTGCGACTGGATATTTTGGTACTGGAATATTTTCGGAATGGTCCAGGGGCAGTTGCACACTCGGAACGGAGACGTAGACTTTGTTTTTCGCCTTTTTTTTTTTGTTAAGTCCAGTCACATTGTTGGCACAAAAATAATGTTTTGGGTCATGTTCCATATTGTACCATATTATTGGTAAAACAAATGGAATTTTTTGTTTTGTTTTTTATGCATCCAGTTAACTAACTCGACATAACAAGCTCTCCAAACTGTATTTGGCGCCCACGACTCATTAAATATAACATCACAATTAAAGTTATGTCGAAATGCCGTAACAAAATTTTCATTAACTGATCCGTGCTTATCACTCGCCGGGGTGAAACGTCCACAAATTTTTGACACGCCCACTTCCACCCCCGAAAATAAAATAAAACAGATTTTCTCGAAAACTAACAAAGCTAAAGTCACCAAATTTAAAATGTAGATTTTTTTAGAATGCGCGCATAATTGGTATACTTTAATATTTTGCCACGCCAATTTCCGTCTCCATAATTTGGAAAAAATCAATTGCCAACTACAATTTTTTGACTATCGCAACCGAATTCTGCAGACCAATTAATCTTATATATTTTTACATAACTACCAAATCGGAAATCGGACTAGAAACATGCAAAATATGCGTATGAACGTTTTTTACTATGCGATCCATAAGGGCAGAATTGCCGTTGGCTAGTGGCTAATCGGATTACTTTGATCTTGATAAATTAATTTTCCATATTTAAAAATATATTTGTTGTTTTAAATTAATCTTGATATTATTCTATCAAAAAATAGTTATAAATTAAAAATACTTCCAAAACTACTCTAAAAAATCAAAGAAGCTAACATCGGCTATGCCGAAGTTTGTATACCCTTGCAGTCCTTGGTAATAATAATTTTACATGTTCAAAATTTGTTTTTTGCAACTTAATTCATCAATATACAAACAAAACAATTTTACTCTCATATATGTAAATTTCATAGCATACTCGATTTTTATGAAAATGTTTCTTCTAGTTCTTCTATTTTATAGTGGTCCGATCCTTATGGTTTTCATACTTTATTTTTGCCGGGTAATAAAAACCCACGAAAAAAAATGTCAGCCCGATAGCTCTTAAGACGGCTGAGTAAAACGCGTACGCACAGATGGACGGACAGACGGACATGGCTATATCGACTCAGCTTCTCACGCTGATCAAGAATATATATACTTTATGGGGTCGGAAACGTCTCCTTCTGTGCGTTACAAACATCTGATCAATTTTATAATACCCTTTGCAAGGGTATAAAAGGGGCTTAATTGTAAGTTTTTCTAGAACTGTAGCTGAAAAACTCATTTTGCGTTATATAACATTCTTAAAATGAATTTATTTAACCATTAACAATATTTCTACAATAAATGAGGATGATTTAAGTCGTATGCATGAAGAAAAAATCGATATATAAGTCATATTTAGCTCATATGACATACAAAAAATTACCCCCAAAATTAAAAATTTCAACTCGCTATAAAAAAAAAAAAAAAAACGAGCTAACTTTGAAAAACCCAAATAGGGTTTTGCTATTCAATACATGAACTTTCAGAAAAAAAGGTCCGGTGCGGTTTGTTTTTTGGTGTTGCACAGTGTAATAGAATATATTCGTTCAAACAGATCAGCAGATAGTTCCGATTGGGATGCTTGGATACAATATTTCACTTATTGTTACAACACAACACCCTGGGCAGTGCATGAATATTGTCCATACGAACTAGTATTTGGAAGACTACCAAATCAGTTCATAGATTTTAACAAAATAGATAGAATAGATCCAATACACAATTTAGACGACTACTCTAAGGAAATAAAATTTAGAATAGAAATAGCATATAAAAGAGCTAGGATAATGTTAGAAAACCATAAGTTAAAGAATAAGAAATACTACGACAAAAATACTTCAGATTTTGATTTAAAAATAGGAGATAAAGTCTTGTGAAGAAAGGAAATAAGTTATAAACTAGATGCTAAATATATAGGGCCTTATAAGGTAGTGAGTATAGAAGAAAATGATAATATAATAATTGCAGATGATAAAATAAAAACCAGAAAGTTCATAAAAACAAATTAAAACCATTTATAAAATAAAAATCGGAATGATCAACCGTAAAATTAATAACGAATATAAAAAAAAAACATACATTTCATAATTTTCATTATAATTAAGTAATTTTCCAAAAAAAAAAAGAAAATAAAATAAAAAATTTTATGTATTCAACTACTATTATTAAATCATCTAAAATATATACATACAATTCAACAGTATGTCAAAAACAAAAGAATAGAGAAAATTTGTCTCTCCAGACACGAACTAAACAAAAAAAAAAAAAAAACACAATTTTTCTAATATACTCCTTTACCTTACCTTTATTTTATCTTTACACAATTATCAAATAATAATTAATAACTCCATAATATTACGTTATTCTCTAAAAGGGGAGATGTAGTATATTCATACAAATAATCATTCAATACAATGAGCTCAACTTGTAACACTTTGTTGCAAGTATAAACAATGAAATATGTAGGCATTAAAATATAATTGTGCACATGAATATGTTTATATGTATACATTGATGTATGCACATAAACATATTCACATAAATATACAATTAAGCATGAACATATATGTATGTGCATTTGGATATGCACATACATATATATAAGCACTGTATGCACAAGCGTAACATGAGCTAGAGCCAGGCCAGCGTGTGACCGGGGACCAAGCACTTTGATGCATGCGCTCCAACAGTATGTATGTATGTACTGACACTCTCCCTCTCTTTTGTAGCTGTCGCATAAGTCGCAGCATATGAATATATATGTAAACATAGGCAAGCAAAAGAAAATTTTTTGAATAAAAATCAATTGGAATATTACCACAAAGCGACACTGACGTGTTCGACTACTCAATTTATTATCCAAGTGGAACTCGGTCTTTACAGGACATAAAAAAATACAATGGTATTAATACCAAAAGGTTTGAAAAACTTTCCCTTTACGTAGTGTGTTATCTTCGTGCTTCCCCGAACTGAAACGGTATATACAGGCTGCGGGAGAGCCTGACTGATTCGGACGTGCCGTTCCTGAATGTAGTTGTCGGCGGCCCCTGTGTCGATAAGGAAGATAAAACATTTCCCATCCGCTGTGATGTACCTTAGGTACGGTACTCCGGTTCGGCTAAGCTCATAAAATTTCCATTTTTGGTGGGGCTTTGTTGATTGGTCGGCTGGCTCGCCTCCATTGTGGGGCCGTCTGAAGTGTCAGACCCCTGTATAGCCTGGTGGTTCAGAGCCTGTTTATGGTTGGAGCCGGCAATTGCGGTTATTTTGGAACCCGTAGTTACGATCCCAATTACTTTTCCGGTAGGAGCCCTTTCCTTTGTTACTTTTGTAGTTCTTGTAGTCCTTGTTCCCGGACTTGTGATTCCCCCCTGAAGGGATTCTTGCTAATCCGGTGGTTCTTGTCGGAGAGCGGGTGTCGATCCTTATCCCCATGGCTGCAGCTGGTAACGACTTCTTCAAGCCGCAAGTTCGAGTTTTGTTGAACTATGTGCAGAGCTTCGTGGTATGCGCCATCTAACGTTGTTGGGATGAAGTGTCTAAGATGTTGTCGGAAGTCCCTATTTTCGATTTCGGACGAAAGTATTCGCGCTGTATATCTCCTGCTGTTTGATTACTGTTCACGACACCAGGTGAACAGCAGAGAGTGAGGGGTAGGGTTTTCCCAAAACGAAATGCGGTTATACTGAGGAGAGTGACGAAGGGTTCTCATGTAAATCGCCATATCCAGTTCGAGAATAAGCTTTCTGCTTTCTGACGTGACGGTCGTGTTTTTGCACAGCTCCTGAGTTGTTAGTACCAAATGAGTACTTCTCAGCTATGGTTGATATGGTTTTAATAACTTTATTTCTTATAGTCTTGATCGTGTTAATCGTCGTGGCGGTGGATTACTCATTGCTGTCAAAGTGTGGTGCCGATCTACCCTTAGGTGTTGAGTTTATTTGCGTCGAAGTTACATGTTCTAACTTAAGCCTATACATCTCTTGTTTATATATTCTTCCAGCTTCTGATATCATGATCTACGTGCACCATGCTGATGCTTTACGAACTATTTTTGGTCGTCTTAAAGATCGTGATTTTCTTATAGTTTAAGGTGATTTTAACTTGCCTAATATTTCTTGGCTTGTTTATGATAATCTATCTTTCTTAATTCCTTCATCTCAACATGTTTTTCTTGATAGCCTACTTGAATGTCCACTATATCAGTTGAATTCTTTCTTGATCGTGTTAATCGTCGTGGCGGTGGATTACTCATTGCTGTCAAAGTGTGGTGCCGATCTACCCTTAGGTGTTGAGTTTATTTGCGTCGAAGTTACATGTTCTAACTTAAGCCTATACATCTCTTGTTTATATATTCTTCCAGCTTCTGATATCATGATCTACGTGCACCATGCTGATGCTTTACGAACTATTTTTGGTCGTCTTAAAGATCGTGATTTTCTTATAGTTTAAGGTGATTTTAACTTGCCTAATATTTCTTGGCTTGTTTATGATAATCTATCTTTCTTAATTCCTTCATCTCAACATGTTTTTCTTGATAGCCTACTTGAATGTCCACTATATCAGTTGAATTCTTTCCTTAACTCTTCTAAAATAATCCTTGATCTTGTTTTTGTCTCTGATCCCACTGTTAGTGCTGTATCACAAACACAGCCACTAGTGAAACCTGAAGATCCTTATCACCCTACCATTGAAGTTACTATTTCTTACGATTCCGTTACTAATTCATTTCATAACAACTCGACTTCTTATCGTAGATGGTTTCGTTAAACAAATTTCAATCTTCTTAACAGCCTTATTTTCTCTTTTGATTGGTCATTTGTATTTGAGTGCTGCGATATAGATTGTTCAGTGAAGTTTTTCTACTCTGCTCTTAATTCTCTAATTGATAAATGCGTTCCCTATGTGAATGTCTCTACCGTCTCCAGCTCGCCAGTCTGGTTCACACGTAGGCTCTCTAATCTTCGTAACATTAAATCGAGATATTTTAAAAGATTTAAAAAAACTGGTACGCGACTTGACTATGCAAATTATTGTATAGCCAAATCTCAATTTTGTATTTTAAATACTCAATGCTACAACAATTATCTCGTTCGCTGTAAGGTTGAATTTTATAAGAACTACCTTCCACCTTCAGACTTAATGACCAGACTGCTAATAATGATTCCGATATTGCAGATCTGTTTGCTAAATTTTTTTCAGTCGACATATTCTACTACTGTTTCGGATCCCACACCCTATCCCTTTTCAAGCCCACATTTAAGTTGAATTTTTTTTTCCCAGTATTACTGAAGACTGTATTATCTCTAGCTTGTCATCTATGACGTCTTCCTTCGTTCCCGGGCCTGATAATATACCTAGTTGCATCCTTAAAATGTGTTCTATTTCCGTATCTAAGTCTTTATCTCGGTTATTCTTTATATCGAGTGAGACTTGTAGCTTTCCAGATATTTGGAAGGAGTCTTTTAATATTCCGCTTTTTAAAAAGGGTAGCAAATCGGATGTTTCTAACTACCGTGGCATTGCCAAACTTTCGGCAATACCTAAACTGTTTGAGAAAATTATTACGTCCTGCCCCTTAACATCTATCCAGATCCACTATTTCTCCTTGTCAGCATGGTTTCATGAAAGGTCGTTCGTCGCTTACCAACCTTTTAGAATTGACTACCCTTGTACACCATGGCTTCCGTAAAAAGTGTCAAACTGATGTTATTTATACTTTAGTAAGGCTTTTGATACGGTTGATCATTCGATGCTTCTCGCGAGACTTTCATTCGAACACCCGTTCTTTTTCTCTGCTTCTATATATTCTAGACTAGTATATACTTCAACCCGAAACATTTCGTGTGTGTCGGGCTATCTTTGAATTAATTGAATAAAGCATAATTATTAACCGAAGACTTCGCGCGTTCTTTATTAATCACTCGCTCACCATACCACGAAGTAATTGGCACCCGCCAATTAATTGTACTCTTATTGGATTCTTCCGCCCCTCCACGAACATTGGTCCTTCGAGTCGGATATCCTTCAGCTCTTCCAGCTCGCATCGGCGGAATTCCTGATAAGTACAACATTTCTTATTTAAAATCTCATTCACATTATAGGTTTCCCGCATTTTTTTCCATTCTTCGAAATTTAGATTGTTTAAAAGTCCAATTGCATAGCAATACATATGTATGTATATACACATGTATACATTAGAGAGCTGCTCGGCTTCACTCAATACATATAAAGAAATGAATGGACTCGAATTGAATTGAATTGAGTGAGTGCTTGCTAATACTAGAGTGAATGTGTGTGAGTGTGAATGTATATTGCTTCTCATAACTCACAGCATCCAACGAAAAAAGTTCGAATGAATGAAGTATAAGACCGAATGAAAAATTTGGCTAACACAATTCGAATTCATTCGAGTTATAGCTTACAAATTTTGTACAGTCATTCCGTTTGTGTCGTTGAAAAGATTTTGACCCATTGGCTTGGTGGAATTTGCATGCAAATTTTTTTCCTCTGCTTTATAAGACAAGTTGCAAAATATTGTGTATTCCAGCGAGCAGCGCAGCTTCGGAGCGAACATTTTCCAACGCTAGAAATTTGATTTCAGAAAAGCGTTGTCTTATTTCTAGTAACTCAGAAAATATAAATAAAATTATATTCTTGCATTCCAATATAAAATAGAAATAAATGTAATAAAATATATGCAAAAAAAAATAACAGTTTACATTTCATTGGTTTTTGTCTCTTTCTCTCTTTCTTTTCTATTATACAAATAAATGAAATGAAAAACTACTTGGCAACTCGAATCCATTCGAAACCAACTCACTTTTCTTTACCTGTCACAATTCATTCAATTCTCTTATGTGTTTTAGCTTTGTGTGTATGAGTCCTGTGCTAGAGCACTCACTCACTCATACTTTTTCGGCCTCGCACTCGAACTCACTCAACTCATTTTGAGCATTGTCAATTCGAATAAGGTTTTTTGACTACTCATGCAGCTCTCTAGTATACATACATACCTGTAAAAACAGCTGTTTTTTAACCTGCAAGTAAAAGTGTTTAATAATCGAGAATTTATAAAGTACCACTTACCTTTACTTAAAGTGAAAAGCACACTCTACGAGCTGATCATTAGTCTATCGGCATAAATTATTTATGCCAAATAATTTATACATCCATACATATGTACATATTTAACATTTTTTGCCGCGGTAAGCCCACTCAAACGTACATACATTTGTCCACATACAATTTAATTTCACCCTAACAAAATTAATTGCCGCAATTTAATAATTTGAAACCTACATAATTAAAGCAGGAAATCGTGATAGTCGTTAAACAATTTAAAATTAATTAAATTCTCAAAACATAAACAACGGCAGAACAGCTGACTCCCGATCAGTGCTGACACTCAAGTCTCATCAGTGCTGACACTTGAGCTAACTCGTGACTCAGTCACGACATACATTTTTTCCATCATGATTTTCGTATTGTGCATTTTCGTATTTTTTCTCACAGATCCATGAAATTGACCTAGTCGGTTTAATGGAAATTAATTCCGATTTTTTTTCCTTCATTGAAAAGTTATCGGCACTCCCAATCCTACTGATATAAATTTTTTCATATTTTTTAAATACTCTTGTAAATTTCAACATATTTCCACATTGTATAAATTTTAATATCCAAGTGATTATATATCCTTATAAATATTCACACAACTGCGAGGAAAATTAGAAATTCTTCTAATTTCATTTATGCTATCTATGCTTATTCATTGTGTTCATTAAAAAGAGGACACACTTTTCCTTCTAACTCCGCTATCCTTAAATTATACAGCCCACTTACAGATTCGTTTCGATCTCCTCTCTTGAGAGCTCTAATTCCATGAAGTTATTAGTTCCCATTCGACTCGTAATAGCTCAGTGAACCCTCTACGATGTCTCTTTCCGACTTTGTTGCCGTGTGCGAGGCATTAACAGCGTTCGAGGCTCGCGAGGCCCAGGCTTTAGCTGACGATGTGTCACTCGTCTCCATTAAAATACACTTATATCAGCAAAAGTCACTTTGGGCAAAAGTCGAGGCAGAGTTTTCACGTTGCCATAAGGCCTTGACGGCTCAAAAGAACGAAGATAGTCCGAAGCACATAGCTACAATTAAAGCTATATATGTATATTGTCACTCATCGAAGTCGGTCGTGTTTTTTTTGCGCTCTCGCTTAATTTTTGTTTTTCATTCTTTCGTGAAGCTAATTTATAATATTCAATTTAAATTAATTGCCTTACTAATTCTTAATAAATCGCTATACTCATCGCGAAGTTTGCGTTAAATTTACAAACATTTATATAAATTTAAAATCAAAACTTTAACAAACGCAAATATAATTTTGTTGTTGCGCTGCTTAGTTTTCGATTTCGTTCTATTTTTTGCTCCCACCCGCGCTCTCAATTTACAGTTCATAGTTTGTTTTGTTTGTGTCGTGTTGGTGCTCTCTATTCTTTTGTTTTCTCTTTTGATCGCGCTCGCGGCCGTTAACTTGGCGCTTGTGACAAGTTTTTGTTGTTGTGTGTTTTAATACAGATAAGTACAAATATTCTCTCTTTTTGTTTTCTCTTTCTAATTTGCATATTGCAGTTAGCTTTTGCCTTGGTCGTCCCTCTTAACGTGGTTTGGAGCTCGAGATGCGAAGTTTTATGAAACGGACTGGGGAAGCATTTCAAACCCTGTCAGCTGGCGTTCATAAGCTCCAAGAGGAGCTTTTGGCGATGGAGGTTCAATTCAGAAGTTCTAAACTTTTGATTGAATCTCCGACGCGAAAGAGGTCCAGGTTTCAGGGCTCGCCCCTCAGTCCGTCGGCACATTCGTCTCTACCAGTTCTGGCTTTCGACATTGACCCTATGTCAACAAATGTACAGCAGCTGATATCGTTTAGGAGTCCGGCTTTGGCAGGTGTGGAGTCTCTTCCCATTTCCCCTGGAGACAGTATCCCACCTACTAACAAGATATCTGTTGTAGTTTCAGAACCGTCCGGGCAAACATCCGTTCCCAGGAATATTGCCAATAAAGTAGTTACAAGAGGAGCTAGTAAATGTTCTCTGCTTCAGCTGCTACTGCTTCTGCTGATGCAGCTACTGCTGTACCTGGCACTTCTAGTTCCCTTGTTGTAGTTCCACCCAAAAAGCAAATTTTTATTTCGAGGCTTGATCCCAATACTACTTCTGAAGAAGTCATAGCCTACATCCAGGGCAAAGTTCAAGCACCAAACATTACTGTGGAAAAGTTCCGTTTTTCATATACTCGGGACATTTCGTCCTTTAAAATAGGTGTCTCCCCAGATCTTTTTGGCCAAATATGTCATAAAGATTTTTGGACGGAACACCTTGTTGTAAAAGAGTACACAATAAAAAAGAAGAATCGGCCTCCGATTAGTTTGCTACCTGACTCTGTGAATAACGTTCCTTCCGGCTCGTCTGCACCTGTTGGCGAGTCAAAAAACTAATTTCGTCCCTAACTCTGGCCTATCAGAACGTACGGGGACTAAAGACTAAACTGTCTAGACTCTATGTATTTATTTATTTTATTTATTTACGTCAACTAATACAGCAGTCGACGAAAAAGCTTAAGCTAAAGACAGATAGTAATTAAATGAAGAAGGTAGCTTAGCTTTATACACAACTAAACATCCCCGACCCGGTGGAGGTGTTTTATTTGCACAAGGTGCCAGCTATGCCCCGATTCACAGCCAATGTGGCCAGAGATGAGTTGCAGCCAATCCAAGTTTAGAATATTTTCATTGGTTTCGCTGTAGATGATTAAAAAGTATAGCGCGAAGAGA
Source organism: Drosophila tropicalis (assembly GCF_018151085.1). NCBI lineage: Eukaryota > Metazoa > Arthropoda > Insecta > Diptera > Drosophilidae > Drosophila > Drosophila tropicalis. The sequence goes on from NW_027173343.1 coordinate 93,994, forward strand.
AGTGACAGAAAGATAAGGAGATATAAGGTGAGAAAGGTTGTTAAAAGATTGGCAAAGAACACGAAAAGGTTCGTGAAGAGAGTAGTTAGTCAGACATCTACTAAGGTGAATAGGAAAAAAGTTTCTGGTCCGACGTGAGGGAACACAAAAAATACAGCGTATCTAGTAAATTGGTAGAAATAACTTCGCCGTTACTAGTTTATGGAGAAAGAGAATGCCAAAAACAAGCCTACGGTTATAAAGTGAAGGAAGATTAATAAGAAGAAGTCTGTCAGAATAAGAAGGTAGGCGAAGACCCGGGTCCCAATTTAGACCGCGTAGCGCAAACTTAAGGAATTGCTTCTGTACCGATTCAATACTACGCTGGTGAACATCATATTGCGGGTTCCACACTGGCGAGCAATATTCTAGAGTAGGGCGAACTAACGAAGTGTATAAAACCTTTGTTACATAGGGATCATCAAATTCTTTGGCCCAACGTTTAATGAAGCCGAGAAGGCTGCTTGCTCTGTTGACAATTGAAGAAATATGAACATTAAATGAAAGTTTAGGGTCAAACATAACGCCTAAGTCTTTGAATGATGGAACACAATCTAACAGAACAGACTTAATAGAGTAATGAGCTAGGAGCGGAGACAAACGACTGAAAGTCATAAAAGAACACTTAGAGGCATTAAGGTGTAATTTATTAACCTGGCACCAATCACAGAACGCATCGAGATCTGATTGCAAGTACTGTTGGAAAGAAGGATCATTATAGGAATAACAAATCTTGACGTCATCCGCAAACATGAGCACGCGTGAATGAGCCAAGGCCAAAGGCAAATCATTTATAAACAATGTAAATAATAGTGGGCCCAGATGACTGCCTTGGGGTACACCTGACGTAACTCAAACAGTTTTAGATATCGAGGAACGAAAAGACACCTTTTGGGTTCTGCCAATAAGATACGACTTTAACCAACCCAATAATTTTGGTGAAAAACCCATAATGTTAAGTTTCGCGAGAAGCAAAGAATGATCAACCGTATCAAAAGCCTTACTGAAGTCAGTATAAATAACATCAGTTTGACATTTTTTACGGAAGCCATGGTGTACAAGGGTAGTCAATTCTAAAAGGTTGGTAAGCGACGACGACCTTTCATGAAACCATGCTGACAAGGAGAAATAGTGGATCTGGATAGATGTTGAAGGGAAGACGTAATAATTTTCTCAAACAGTTTAGGTATTGCCGAAAGTTTGGCAATGCCACGGTAGTTGGAAACATCCGATTTGCTACCCTTTTTAAAAAGCGGAATAATAAAAGACTCCTTCCAAATATCAGGAAATCTACAAGTCTCACTCGATATAAAGAATAACCGAGCTAAAGGCTTAGATAGGAAAATAGAACACATTTTAAGGATGCAACTAGGTATATTATCAGGAACGAAGGAAGACTTCATAGATGACAAGCTAGAGAGAATACAGTCTTCAGTAATACTGGGAAAAAAACATACAATTTAAATGTGGGATTGAAAAGGGATAGGGTGTGGGATCCGAAACAGTAGTAGAATTATCGACTGAAAAAATTTAACAAACAGATCTGCAATATCTAAATCATTATTAGCAGTATGGTCGTTAAGTCTGAAGGTGGAAGGTAGTACATTAGAGCGTCTTTTGGAATTGACAAAGTTGTAAAATCTTTTGGGGTTATTATAAAAATTGAGTTTTGGCTATACTATAATTTGCATAGTCAAGTCGCGAACCAGTTTTTTTAAATCTTTTAAAATATCTCGATTTAATGTTACGAAGATTAGAGAGCCTACGTGTGAACCAGACTGGCGAGCTGGAGACGGTAGAGACATTCACATAAGGAACGCATTTATCAATTAGAGAAATAAGAACAGAATAGAAAAACTTCACTACACAATCTATATCGCAGCACTCAAATAGAAACGACCAATCAAAAGAGAAAATAAGGCTGTTAAGAAGATTGAAATTTGTTTTAGGAAAACATCTACGACGAGAATTTGAGATGCTTTTAAATAAATTAGTAACGGAATTGTAAGAAATAGTAACTTCAATGGTAGGATCTTCAGGTTTCACTAGTGGCTGTGTTTGCGATACAGCACTAACAGTGGGATCAGAGACAAAAACAAGATCAAGGATTCTTTAAGAACAGTTAGGAAAAGAATTCAACTGATATAGTGGACATTCAAGTAGGCTATCAAGAAAAACATGTTGAGATGAAGGAATTAAGAAAGATAGATTATCATAAACAAGCCAAGAAATATTAGGCAAGTTAAAATCACCTAAAATTATTAGAAAATCACGATCTTTAAGACGACCAAAAATAGTTCGTAAAGCATCAGCATGGTGCACGTAGATCATGATATCAGAAGCTGGAGGAATATATGAACAAGATATATATAGGCTAAAGTTAGAACATGTAACTTCGACGCAAATAAACTCAACACCTAAGGGGAGAACAATCGGCACCACACTTGAAGACAGATTCGAGTTTACAGCAATGAGTACTCCAACGCCACGACGACCAACACGATCAAGCCTATAAGAAATAAAGTTATTAGAAAGAATTTCATTATCCAAAAGGGAGAAGTTAAGCCAAGTTTCAGAGAAAGCTAATATGTCAGCCGAAAAGGTTTGGCTATCACAGAACAGTTTCGAGAGCTTGGTAAGAAAATAATAAATAATTGTTTGCGATGAGGCACTACAGTTAGTGGAGGCGGAGGAGCATTGGGATCCGCAAGTGATTGAGAGCCGGCATGATCCTGTGATTGATCAGAGTTCCCGTGAGGGATAGATTGAGGTACACCAGGGCTTGTAATGGGTACTTCAATCTGAAAAGAAGAGCATAAAGAGGGACAAGAAGATGGTGTAGGCGAACGTAAAATCGGAGAGGAAGTAATAGAGAGAGCTGGCGACTGCTTACGAGGCAACTCAAGGGTACATTTCTTGTGCAATTTCTCAGAAGGTGGAACAAATTTGAATTGCGACAATAATTGAACGCTAGAGTCACTAAACATACGGCTAATCAAGCTGCTGGCTGGCACAAGATGGGCAAGTTTAGCGCATTAATCCAAGCTCAGGTTTAGACACAGACAAACCAGAAAATTTGTCGTAGTCGCGGCCATTGAGGCCAGCACATTTTAAGTGAATAAGATTATCGCAGAGCCAACAAGATATTGCTCTATACTGATCATCAAAACGATCAGAATATTTGCAATTAGGTAGACAACAAGCCATTGAAAAGCCGAAAGAAAGGCAAAAAAAATTATATACATATAAGAATATATAGAAAAATTAAATTCACAGCACAAAGATAATTATTGATAAATAATCAGTAATTACTAATAAAACAAAGAGACAGCTAGAGTGCACAGCACAACAGAGAGTGCAAGAACAGTTATAAGCCGAGCTTTGAGAGGCGGCCTTACAAAAGTGATTACGCGGGAGAGAAGCTGAGCACAAGCACAAAGCAGAGAGAACAACAAAGCCACTAGCACTGATGGTATGATGGGGTCGATGAGGGGAGCAACTGCAGAAGCAATGACGAAAGAAAAATAAACCAGAGGGCCGGGGCTAACTTCGACCGCGTCAAAGTTTGTATACCCTTGCAACTTTTTTGTTAACTCTATCCTTACCTATTAGCCATCAATGTGGAAGAACGTTTTATCTAAAAAGGCTTAAGCTTGAGAAAGAAAGGCCTACAATCATAGGAAATAACGAAGATATTGATCAAAGTCACTGTTTTCCACCGATCGTTCCTATGGGAGCTATATGATATAGTCACCTGATCTTTATCGAATTCGGCACAGTCATTAACATATATATTAAATTAAGAAATGTTTAATTTAAAAGCAATCGCGTTAAAAGTAACGAAGTTATTTACAAAAGTCACTGTTTTCGACCAATCGTTCCTATGGGAGCTATATGATATAGTCACCTGATCTTGATCAAATTTGGCATAGTCGCTTATAGGCGTAGTAAACTCTCTAATATTAAGTTTCACGACAATAGCTCAGAAAATAACGAAGGTATTGAGAAAGTCACTGTTCGTGACTTGGCCGTTTATATGGGAGCTATATTATATAGTCACCCGATCTTGATCAAATTTGGCATAGTCGCTTATAGGCATAGTAAACTCTCTAATATTAAGTTTCACGACAATAGCTCAGAAAATAACGAAGTTATTGAGAAAGTCACTGTTTGTGACTTGGCCGTTTGTATGGGAGCTATATGATATAGTCACCCGATCTTGATCAAATTTGGCATAGTCGCTTATAGGCGTAGTAAACTCTCTAATATTAAGTTTCACGATAATAGCATAGAAAATAACGAAGTTATTGAGAAAAGTCACTGTTCGTGACTTTGGGGTTTGTATGGGAGCTATATGATATAGTGGTCCGATCCGAGATATACAACGCCTGCAGTATATACAAGCCTACGTGCAAAATTTCAGCTCTGTAGCTCTTACGGTCTAGGAGGAGTTTGCGTTGATCCAGACGGACGGACATGGCTAGTTGAACTCGTCTCGTCGTGCTGATCAAGAATATATATACTTTGTATGGTCGGAGATGCTTCGTTCTATGCGTTGCACACTTCTGACCAAAATTAATATACCCTTTTTGCAAGGGTATAAAAATAAAAAAATATGTAAATGCACCAAACACTAATCACGAAAAAGAAAAAACTGTTTAAACTGATTAATTTGGCAAATTATGGAAATAAAACACAAGGGAGTCAAGCGAACAACACCAGCGGAAGTGTAAACAAACTAAGCACAATTAAAAATTGAGAAAAAACAATAAATATTAATAAAAACTCAGGAGCTATGCAAAAACACGACCGTCACGTCAGAGAGCAGAAAGCTTTTTGATAGTATAGCCTTTGACTTTCATATTCTTGCCTTTACTGAGACTTGGCTGAAGCCTGATATTGCCGATGCTTCAATTTTCCCCTCAAAATATTTAATATATAGACATGATCGGACTATCCGTAATGGTGGCGGCGTTTTGATCGCTGTTGACTCGGCGTTCTCGTCTCAAATTGTCCAGTCCTCCAATCAGGAGATTGAATTTGTTTGTGTTAAAATTTCGTTTAATTCTTTTTCTGCCTACATTACTTGTTCGTATATTCGACCACAGTCCGACTTGGCAGTATACACTCACCATTTGGAAGCTATTCAACTTATATCCTCATATCTCTCTGACAAAGACTTGCTCGTTGTTCTGGGAGATTTTAATTTACCTGAGATTGCCTGGACCCTCTCATTTGATTCTTTATTACTGTTGCCCTCCTTGTCACATTGTTTCATAGATGGTCTGCTTGAGTTGTCCCTAACTCAAATAAATCCTGTCCGGAATAGTCGTAACAGATCACTAGATCTGGTATTTGTGTTGGATTCTTCCAACTGCGATATTTCCAGGACTGATCCCTTAGTTATCCCCGAAGACAACTTTCATCCAACTCTGGATATAACCATTAACCTTCCTTTTGGTGTTATGTCTCGACATAATAACTCGATGCCTCCACCCCGATGTTTTCGCAAGACAAACTTTACTAAACTTAAAAAACTCTTGTTAACTAATGATTGGACATATCTGTATACTTGCACGGATATGGACTCTGCCATTTCTGTCTTCTATAAAACTCTTGTGTCGTTCTTTGATGTTTGTGTCCCGCGTGTGACTCTAGGATGGTCTGATAGACCTCCTTGGTTCTCACGTGAGTTATGTAACTTGAAGAACGTAAAATCGAGATGTTATAAAAGATTTTAAAAATCCGGTAAAGCATCGAATTTTTCCCTATATGTAGTTGCTCGATCAAATTTTATGGTGCTGAATTCACATTGCTATAAGGATTATCTTCAGCGATGTAAACTCAGGTTTTCTCGCGATCCTAAGCATTTTTATAAATTTGTAAATGTTAAACGTAAGACATCGTTGCACCCGTCTTACTTGTCTTTCGAAAACAATAAAGCTGTCAATGATCAGGCAATTGCCGACATGTTTGCTGATTGTTTCAAAACAACTTATTGCTCTTCGATTTATCAAGCAAATCCTCCTTATCCTCATCACTTGCAATCGTCTAATTGCATTTTAGACCCTGTGTTTGATAAAAGTTCGGTTCTTAGCGTGCTCAGTTCCGTCAAACCAATATATGCACCTGGCCGTGATGGAATACCAGGCTGCGTATTAAGGTTTTGCGCGGAGGCCCTATGTAAGAAAATACTTAAGTTGTTTACACTGTCCGTCACATCTTCCGCCTTCCCGCCTATCTGGAAGGAATCATATATTATTCGTCTTCATAAAAAGGGGAAGAAGTCCGAAGCCTCCAATTATAGGGGTATTTCTGAATTGTCTGCCATACCCAAAGCATTTGAGAAAATAATAACATCTCAATTGCAGCATTTTTGTAGCTCAATCATTTGGTCATCCCAAAATGGGTTTAAAAAACGTAGATCGACAACTACTAACCTATTAGAATTTACATCTCACTCAATCAAACTGCAAACTGACGTCATTTATACTGACTTCAGCAAGGCCTTTGACTCTGTTAATCATACTCTGCTTTGATATAAATCAAACGCACTTGGCATCCCCAGCCTTTTGCTAGATTGGATTCTTCAATATATATTCTAAGCGTACGCAAAAGGTCCTCTTTAAGTCTTCATTTTCTAAGACCATCCAAGTGACCTCTGGAGTACCTCAGGGTAGTCATTTGGGTCCATTGCTATTCACTCTTTTATAAATGATCTTCCATTGGTAGTGTCACATTCTCGGGTGCTTATGTACGCGGATGATGTCAAGCTTTACCTCAGTTTTAAAGACATATCGTCTTCTTGCCTACTTCATTCGGATCTTAATGATCTTCAGAGTTGGTGTTTAACAAACCTATTAAACCTTAACGGCTCTAAATGTAAAGTTATGTCTTTTTATAGATGCGCTCCATACTTAGAAACTTATACTTTTAACGACACTGCCTTAGAGCGGTTAGATATTATCAATCACTTAGGTGTTCTTATGGACCATAAATTAACTTTTAATCCTCATATTTCTGCTACAGTTAGTAAAGCTATGAATGTTCTTGGGTTTGTGAAACGATGGTCAAAAGAGTTTGACGATCCGTACACAACCAAAATTCTGTATACTTCATTAATCCGTCCTATCTTAGAGTACGGATCTTGCATATGGTCACCTTACGCACCAAAGTAAAATTGAATCTGTTCAAAAGCAATTTCTGCTTTTTGCTCTTCGAGGTCTAAATTGGGATCGCAATGTCAATTCTCCATCATACTCCAGTAGGCTTCTTTTAATCAATCTTCCTTCTTTAATTAATCGTAGAGTAATGCTTGGTGCTATCTTTATGCATAAACTTTTAATAGGTGAAATAGACTCTCCTGAGCTATTGAACCAGTTAAACCTATCTGTACCCCGTAGACCTACTAGAAATTTTATTCCTCTATCCTTAAAACACTGTAGCTCTAACTATTCTTTGCATGAACCTTTTCGAGTCCTATGTTCTGATTACAATCTTCTGTATCCCGTAATTAGATCAGAAGCCTCTCTTTCCCTTGTGAAAACTTCTATTTTAGCACATTTAGCTCGTAATTAGCTGTAGTTAATCATATTTTTAATTGTTTGTCCGTTTTATTTGTATTTGTCCACGCGATCGTGCCGTCCGATATGCGGCTGCGCCCCACGGTCGGTCGGGCGGGAGGTGGACAGCGCTCTGCTTGGGCTCGCGCGAAACAGGCTATGTCCTGGTGTCGTATGGGCCACTTGAACGTACTTCGCATTGTACGCGTCAACGTCCAGACAATATATATGGTATATGTGCGAGGAGGGACTTTGTTTGGACACCGAATCGAGCAGTTGTCTGCGAAAATGGCTTTCCCACCAGTCAGGCTCTCCGTCGATTCCACCCATCAAAGCCACACAGTTCCCCCGTGCGAAGTCGAAATCTTCAACGGAGACAGCCTGGCTTGGCCTACATTCCGTGATTTGTTTACCGCGATTTTTATCCATAATCCAAGCCTAACACAAGTGGAGAAACTTTACCACTTAAGTTGCAAAACTCGCGGTGAAGCGAGAGCCATTGTTTCTAGGTCACCCTTGACCAATGAAGGGTTCCAGTCCGCGTGGGATAACCTCACTGCGCGATACGAAAATAATCGATTATTGATTATGAGCCAAGCCACGCAGCTTCTACAGATCCCAGCTGTAACACAAGAGTCTGGCAAAGCGTTGAGAGAACTGCAGTCGTCAATTTAAGGTTGCTTAACCGGTCTTGAGCTTTCCGGGGCTCGTACAGACAATTGGGATATCCTTCTCATAGCAATCTGTACGAGCAAAATGCCCAAATCCACCCTTCTGTTGTGGGAACAGTCCGTTCCAAATAAGACCGCCTTCTCATCCTGGGACGACCTGAATCGATTCCTAACGATTCCGAATCCTGCGTCCTCCGATTCTTCCAGCAGCCCTCATGTAAACGTGGGAAGTTACTTCGCCTCGACTCGCAACACTGCCTTCCTGGGTACTGCGAGTGTAACTATTCATCATCGTGGCAAGCAGTTTAAAATCCGCGCTTTGATTGATATGGGATCCGAAGCGTCCTTTATTTCCCAAAGAATGTTTGAATTGATTAATCCTCCAAGCAACAAAGTATCAACTAGCATTCGCGGCATTGGGCAATGCGATGCTGGTAGCGGCGACAAAGTGTGCCGCTTTCAGATTTCTCCTCCTGAGGAAGCAGTCGCCGTGTTGCTGCCTAGTGTAGCTGGAGCAAAAGGTGAAGCAGGATTCGCTTGATCTTCCGCTCGCTGATCCGCAATTTCACCAAAGAGCTCCTGTGGATTTGGTGCTTGGAGCCGAGCTCCTTCCCACTATCCTTGAACGAATCATCAAGAATGTTGGTGATTCTTTCGTGGGGATCGAGACGATGTTCGGATGGGTTCTCTGTGGATCCGTTACTGGAAAATCCAGAATCCAGGTGTCGGTCCACCTCCTCCAGCAGTCCGAAGATGTCTCTAAGGACAGTAGCACCATCCGATTTAGAATACAGTTCCAATTGCTTCAGGTGCCGCGTTTGTCAAGGGGCACACGCGCTACATCAGTGCCGACAGTTTCGAGGACTACCAGCTGACGACAGGCTACGGGTAGTCTTGAGGAACGGATACTGCCCGAACTGTTTGGCTCATGAGCATTCCAATGGTTCCTGCAGGAGCACAGAAGGATGCCATCGATGTGGCAAGCAACACCACACGCTCTTGCATATCGACAGCTCTGTCGCGTACATCCAACCCAAAGAGCAAGGACCCGAAAATCACCCGCCTTTCATTCTGACTTCTATCAGAGGTCATCAGCCATTGTGCCGCCTACTCCATATGCATCCAAAGTTCCCCCTCCATCTCATCTCTCCACCCGTGTCTTGGCGATCCAGAACGCTGCCATCCCCCATCCTCAGCAATTGCAACTTGTTGCAAGGGAGGCGGTATGTTCACGCCACCGGGTGAACAGCAGAGAGTGAGGGGTAGGGTTTTTCCCAACCGAAATGCGGTCATCCTGAGGAGAGTGACGAAGGGTTCTCCTGTAAATCGCCATAAACAATCTAGTACGAGACTTTCATTCAAACACCCGTTCTTTTTCTCTGCTTCTATATATTCGAAACTTTTATACACTTCAACCCGAAACATTTCGTGTGTGTCGGGCTATATGTGAATAAATTGAATAAAGCATAATTATTAACCGAAGATTTCGCGCCTCGCGAATCCATCGAGTAAGCTCCTCATGACCTCCCAAATATTCGGGTAGGTCGTCACCCGGATTCTGAACGTACATGGTTTCGGCTGAGGTGAGCCCTCCACCTAGGGTCGACGTAGGCCGCGAATTGGACTCATTGTTTATTATAGGTGAAAATTCCTGTCAAGACAGCATTTTCGGACCTGAATTGCTCGATTAGAGCGTCCCTCTCAGCCAATGCATTGATGGCCTCCTGTAGCCTAGCGTTCAAAATTCCAATATCGCTCATTCTGATTTTTTCCTTTTAATGTCTGTCTAACCTTACTAGCACTCATAGTATATTTGGGTGTCTGCTAACACTAACACTAGCGTGTTTAGTGAATTCGGTTCTCTCCCGTTTTGCTATAACGGAAAAATTTTGCCATGCGTGATACTCACAAGGTTCTTACCCGTTTTGGTATAACGAAAAAATTCTGCAATGCGTGATACTCACAAGGTTATCTGAAAAATTCAAAAGTGATATTAATAATGCACAACGTATGTTAACTGTTGGTTCTTGCTTAATGAAAGGGTAGCATTTTATTTATTAAACTGAATTTTTGTTGAGCGTGCATAATCGGATGCACACTTGAATTCATGTGTTTGGGCGATGCCTTTTCAGTATCAATTGGCAAAATGAACCGATCGGACGAAAATTTCACTTCGAACACAAATGTATTGGCGGCAATTATTTACCGCGACAGTTCATCTGATGGTGTGCCCATGGAGGAAGACGCTGAAAAGATTATTGCAGTGGATTCTAGTTCGGCTCCTGAGTTATTCGACCGAGTTACTGATGGTGGCTCTTCGGACTCTGAGCAGAGCTATACGCTGTGCCGCTGGGGGCAATATAGAAATGAGTTAGGAAGTGGTTTTGATAGCTCAGGGATTATAGTGCCCAACCCTGATGAGGACGAAGACACAGTTCCATACCCTTTCCCAAGGCCGGTTAACGTTCCAGCACAGCCCATACAGGAATACCCACCGCCACAGGATGGGTCCTTGTTAACCCTAAGGTTTATTATCTTCTTGTTTGTGAGTATTAACTATTTCCCAGATATCAAGATCTGAATCAGTGTCTTCGAACTTCTTAAGATATTCTTCAGAAAGAATACCCATGTAACATTTGGTTTGGTTTGGTGAAATTTCCAATACTCTTTCTTTCGGGCAACCAGAAATTAAAAGGCTATGTCTTTCCCTTTGCGGGTGCTAAAGACTCCGCTCCTCTGGGCAAAAGACAACTGCGTTTCTGCGAAAAACTCAATTAATAACGTGCTAAATATATTAGCTCTTAATTTCATCCGTATAGTCGCCACTTAACGATTTTGTAACTATATTTCACTCAAATGATACTGTACTGCACTTGCACTATATACTGGGGCGTGTAATATGCTTCACCATATACGAGCCCCCACCACTATTAATTCGAACGCAAACTTTTTTTACCCAATGCAATGTTTAAAAGACGATATTTTCAATACCATAGAAGATAACACATGCAAACCAATCGATCATTTTATTCTCTATTATATACCATCAATAAAAACAACAACAATAATTTCTTTAAATGCTCCGCTGAACTGATAAAAAAAAATTTGACCAGAATTAATTCGTAGTTTTTGGAGTGCCCTTCGCTGCACTTTCGTCACAAGTTTTTAATATGTATACTTTTCCACGGCCGACCACCAAACAAACACAGAGAGGAAAATACAATGTGTGAGTAAGAGTGAGTTGGATGCTACCATGTAGAGTGCATTGGATGCCTTTTGGTTTTTTGGTGTTAGAGACATACTGTCTATTTTAGGAGGGATCCAGTGCTGAACCTTGTATCTATTGATAAAAACCCAAACTACTACCTGTATGGCACTGCTACTCGTGCAATTAATTATATTGATCTTTATTAAAGTTCTGCCCCTGGCTATAATCTATATGATCTGATTGAGCAAAGTTACAAATAGCATTTGGAACTGACAAGCTGATAGTTGTCATAACAGTTTATGCAAAATTATTGTTTCTTTATATTTCTCTCTATTGAGCACATTTTTCTTTGCATTTGCCGTCGCATAAAAAAAACAGAAAGTTCGCGAGCTCAACAATTACAAAGATTGTTATCTTAAAGGCAAGAGAAAAACAAACACGAAGTTCTAGCATCAGCTGACTAAGCAATACTAGAATTTTAACTGTCATACCGTGTTTCAACGCTTTAACTTGTTGGTAATTACAAAATGAATATCAAAGAAGCTAACTTCAGTTGTGCCGAAGATTATATACCTTTGTAGTCTTTGGTCATCTTTTCTCATTATTTCGCATCTTTAGAGTTAAGCAAGCGAACCAACGATCAAGACGTTTTTTTTAGCAGTGGCGTCAACAGTTACGAAGTTAACAAATTTACTGTGTTTGACCGATCGTGATATAGTCACCCGATTTTGATTACATTTAGAACAGTCGTAAATAAATATGTTTAACTGAGAAATATAGAACTACATATATTACAATTGCGTATGAAGTAACGAAGTTATTTAACAAAATAATAGTCGTTTATAGGTGTATCAAACTTGGCAGTAATAAAGTTCACTACATATCTCGGAAAAACCGAAGTTATTAAGAAAAGTCACTGTTCGTTACTTTGCCACAGTGGTCCGATCCGGCTGAATCCGATATTACAACCTGTGAAGTACATACAAGCATATATGAAAAATTTCAACCCTGTAGCTTTGACGGGGGAGTTCGCGTTGATCCAAACACACGGGCAGACTTCGTCTATTTGTCTCGTCATACTGACCAATAATATGTTTACTTTATAAGGGCAAAGATGCTTTATTTATGCGTTGCACAAAAAAAGTCAATACCCTTTTTGCAAGGGTATAATAAGATGATATTTCTTATGATATATTAAACACAGTGGCTTATTATTCATTATAATTTGGTCCTTTGAACCGGATGGTTGGGCGTTGACAATTAATTATGAAATTACTAGGTTGAGTAGTCAATAGTTCTGGCCAATATCGAAAAGCAGTGGCGTGCTTAATGGAAAAAGCCTTTATGTAGCACCAGAAGCATATCGATATCTGTTATGGATATATTCGGCTAGATCGAGAGAAGGATGTCCTTGTGCAAGACAAGCGTGTTGAATTTTGGCCCACGGAAGTATAAATACCTTGGGTTTTCATCATGGAGGAAACAAACACATTCATCAAGGCCAGAGACAGATAAAAGGCAACAATAAGCTGCATTTTTATATATGCAGAGAATCCAGCACACGATGCAGGCGTCTTTACCTTTACGAGGTATACAAAGATAAATGTGAAAGTCGAATGCTCGCCTTAAGGCTTCACCGGGTTGCTTTGGCATCGTCTGGCCAGGTGGGAGAAGTCGCTGCGGCTGAAAACGATAGTTGGTTTGTCCAGGGGAAAAATCAGCAGCAACAAATACATTTTTGTCTTCATTGGACTGTATTTTAAAATAAAAGAATCGAAAACGGTTGGTCCAAATATTAAAGTGATTGCATATTAATTTCCATTTTCCGAACATACCAGTAACCGAATCACCAAAGTATGACTTTGACAGAGTGATAGTAGACACATTGATCCACTACTACGATCAGTGATAGTAGACACATTGATCCACTACTACGATCAATGTGTCTACTATCACTCTGTCAAAGTCATACTTTGGTGATTCGGTTACTGGTATGTTTCGTCGTTTTCGACGTCAGGCATTTGGGACATTTATTTATGTACTCTTTTACATGACTATGTTTTTCCCATAATATTGTCTTTTTATTTTTGCTAGCGTTTCATTAATGCTTGCCTGGTCTCCTTGAATTGGAATATCATGGCTTGTAGACATTATTGTATACATTATATCTTTTATTATTTGTGTTTGTGTTTTCCGCATAAATTAAAAACGTCTGTACGAACTAGAGAGCTGCTCGGCTTCACTCAATACATATAAAGAAATGAATGGACTCGAATTGAATTGAATTGAGTGAGTGCTTGCTAATACTAGAGTGAATGTGTGTGAGTGTGAATGTATATTGCTTCTCATAACTCACAGCATCCAACGAAAAAAGTTCGAATGAATGAAGTATAAAACCGAATGAAAAATTTGGCTAACGAATTCGAATTCATTCGAGTTATAGCTTACAAATTTTGTAGTCATTCCGTTTGTGTCGTTGAAAAGATTTTGACCCATTGGCTTGGTGGAATTTGCATGCAAATTTTTTTCCTCTGCTTTATAAGACAAGTTGCAAAATATTCTGTATTCCACCGAGCAGCGCAGCTTCGGAACGAACATTTTCCAACGCTAGAAATTTGATTTCAGAAAAGCGTTGTCTTATTTCTAGTAACTCAGAAAATATAAATAAAATTATATTCTTGCATTCCAATATAAAATAGAAATAAATGTAATAAAATATATGCAAAAAAAAATAACAGTTTACATTTCATTGGTTTTTGTCTCTTTCTCTCTTTCTTTTCTATTATACAAATAAATGAAATGAAAAACTACTTGGCAACTCGAATCCATTCGAAACCAACTCACTTTTCTTTACCTGTCACAATTCATTCAATTCTCTTATGTGTTTTAGCTTTGTGTGTATGAGTCCTGTGCTAGAGCACTCACTCACTCATACTTTTTCGGCCTCGCACTCGAACTCACTCAACTCATTTTGAGCATTGTCAATTCGAATAAGGTTTTTTGACTACTCATGCAGCTCTCTAGTACGAACCAGCAGATCTCGGAGGCTATAAGAGCTAGAGCCACCAAATTTGGAATGTATACTCGTGTAGTATATAAATGTATAGAGTTAATTGGAATTTTGGCCAGGAAAAGCATAAAATTATTTTTCTTAAAAAGTAAATTAAACAAACCTTATTTTATCAAAAACTAACAAAGATAAAGTCACCAAATTAATATGTACACTGTACATGCGCGCAGAGTATATATTTTTTCATATTTTGCCACGCCCACTTCCGCCCCCATAATTAAAAAAAAAAAACGATTTCCTCCTGTAGTTTTTTGACTTTCGGAAGTCTAATTAATCTTATCTATTTCTACCAAACTACCAAATTTTATTGAAATCGGACTAGAAACATGCAAAATATGCGTATGAACGTATTTTACTACGCGATCCATAAGGCCGAAATTGGCCGTTGGTTAGTGGCGGCGCTAGAAAAAATATTCGTTACTTACAATCGTTTCCATTATCCCCGACAGAACTACCTTTCAATATTGCTTCATCGGGGGGAAACTCCACCTACGTCGGTGTTCGAACTCGAGCACAACAGAATTGTAGTTTTAGTAGGTCTCCACTGAGCCACCGACTAGGTGGCGGCGCTACAGTGCTCGTGTGTTTGTAGAGTGAGCGAGTTAACATATGGTATGAGGCCATGTAAAAACAATTTAACAGCCATTTGGTTTTCGAAAAATTGTTTCCCTTGGTGTATGGTATACCCAAGTCGGCGAGTCGACTCACTTACTTCATTTGGAATGAATTGTGCGCTATTTTAATATTAAACGTTGTTTTTGCTGAGAAAGAACAAATCTGGCTATAGTGTGATACAAAATCATCACAAACAACAAATTAAATAGAAACAATGTGTTCGATTTGGCCCACACACAACCACAATCGAATTCGACACAGCAGGAAGATAAGGTGGAAGCAAGGAGAGTGAGAATTTATATACATACATATGTGGGAGTTGGCCACAATGGCCGTATGTATAGGGATCTTCGCTTTAAGTTTCTGTCTTTAAACAAACTGGCCAAACAGCTGTCAAACGAGTGTGACTCTATCGTTCAATTATTGTCGCAATTCAAGTTTGTTCCACCTTCTGAGAAATTGCCCAAGAAATGTACCCTCGTCTCCCATTTTACTTTCGCCTACACCATCTTCTTGTCCCTCTTTATGCTCTTCTTTTCAGATTGAAGTACCCATTACAAACCCTGGTGTACCTCAATCTATCCCTCACGGGAACTCTGATCAATCACAGGATCATGCCGGCTCTCAATCACTTGCGGATCCCAATGCTCCTCCGCCTCCACTAACTGTAGTGCCTCATCGCAAACAATTATTTATCTCTAGGCTTGCTCCAGATACTTCTGAGTCGTCTGTGGCAGCTTACATTGGTAATATTTGCCCTGCTAAGGTTTTAATTCAAAAGTTTAAGTATTCTAGGACTCGCATGAAATCTCCTCTTTTAAAATTACAGTACCAAATGAGTACTTCTCAGCTATGGTTGACCCTAATTTTTGGCCAGAGGGCCTAGTTGCACACGAGCTTGCGCCCAATAAGCGCTCTCGTCCGTTGCCTGTCCACCTTCATAATTTATCTTCTGCTTCAAAAAACTAATAACGTCTAGTCTTTGTATTCATAATCAAAATGTAAGAGGACTTCTTACCAAGCTCTCGAACCTGTTCTGTGATAGCCAAACCTTTTCGGCTGACATATTAGCTTTCTCTGAAACTTGGCTTAACTCCTCTGTTTTGGATAATGAAATTCTTTCTAATAACTTTATTTCTTATAGGCTTGATCGTGTTGGTCGTCGTGGCGGTGGAGTACCCATTGCTGTCAACTCGAATCTGTGTTCAAGTGTTGTGCCGATTGATCTACCCTTAAGTGTTGAGTTTATTTGCGTCGAAGTTACATGTTCTAACTTTAGCCTATATATCTCTTGTTCATATATTCCTCCAGCTTCTGATATTATGATCTACGTGCACCATGCTGATGCTTTACGAACTATTTTTAGTCGTCTTAAAGATCGTGATTTTCTTATAATTTTAGGTGATTTTAACTTGCCTAATATTTACCCTACCATTAAAGTTACTATTTCTTACAATTCCGTTACTAATTCATTGAATAACATCTCAAATTCTCGTCATAGGTGTTTTCGTAAAACAAATTTCAATCTTCTTAACGGCCTTATTTTCTCTTTTGATTGGTCATTTCTATTTGAGTGCTGCGATATAGATTGCTCAGTGAAGTTTTTCTACTCTGCTCTTAATACTCTAATTAATAAATGTGTTCCTTATGTGAATGTCTCTACCGTCTCCAGCGCGCCAGTCTGGTTCACACGTAGGCTCTCTAATCTCCGTAACATTAAATCGAGATATTTTAAAAGATTTAAAAAAACTGGTTCGCGACTTGACTATGCAAATTATTGTATAGCCAAATCTCAATTTTGTCTCTTAAATACTCCATGCTACAACAATTATCTCCTTCAGACCTAATGACCAGACTGCTAATAATGATTCAGATATTGCAGATCTATTTGCTAAATTCTTTCAGTCGACTTATTCTACCACTTCGGATCCCACACCCTATCCCTTTTCAATCCCACATTTGAATTGTATGTTTTTTCCTAGTATTACTGAAGACTGTAATATCTTTAGCTTGTCATCTATGACGTCTTCCTTCGTTCCCGGGACTGATGATATACCTAGTTGCATCCTTAAAATGTGTTCGATTTCCCTATCTAAGTCTTTATCTCGGTTATTCTTTATATCGAATGAGACTTAAAGCTTTCCTGATATTTGGAAGGAGTCTTTTATTATTCCGTTTTTTATAAAGGGTAGCAAATTTGGCATTGCCAAATTTTCGGCAATACCTAAGATGTTTGAGAAAATTATTACGTCTTCCCTTCAACACCTATCCAGATCTACTATTTCTCCTTGTCAGCATGGTTTCCTGAAAGGTCGTTCATCGCTTACCAACCTTTTAGAAGTGACTACTCTTGTACACCATGGCTTCCGAAAAAGCGTCAAACTGATGTTATTTGTACTGACTTTAGTAAGGCTTTCGATACGGTTGATCATTCTATGCCTTTCACGAAACTTGACATTATGGGGTTTTCCCCGAAACTATTGGCTTGGTTGAAGTCGTATCTTATTGGCAGAACCCAAAAGGTGTCTTTTCGTTCCTCTATATCTAAAACTGTTCGAGTTACGTCAAGTGTACCCCAAGGCAGTCATCTGGGCCCACTATTATAAGAGATACTAATCATATCCAGAAGGACAAAGAAAGGATCGTTACAATAGGATTGGCCTATTAAATTCTGATACGATAGGTTTCACTACTTTATCTAGAGTGAACTTGTTTGTTTGTAAATAAAAGAGAACTAAACCTAAGTACATAAATGGGAATATGATCCTAAAGCTAAATACATAAGAAGTAAATATGTAAGGCGTATGGTCATGCTATGGGCTCTTGGTCAAACGCTGTGTCAGCGTATTTATGATTACATTTAATTTGTCACATCGACGTTGCAGCTGCACAGATTTCTCTAAGACTTAGTGCGGGAGTAGTTCGCTAGATTGTTTGTTAACTTCTCCCTTGGTGATGCATGACTCTTGGACGAATCTTTGCAATTAAGCAGCTGACTTCTTCTGGTACCGGCAATGACCAGCTACGACGAGCCTAGACCTTGTTGGATGTCATATCATCATTCAGCTAACGGATGACGTTTATGTCGAGATCATTCATTCGCTGTAGCAGATGTAGACTTAACACATGATCGTGTCCCTTGCCAACCCTTGTAATGGGGTCCAGGTGACTGGGCTGCGTACGGCATATAGCTAATTGCCCTGAATGTAGTCCGCGAGCGCATGTGTCTTGCTTAGCCAGTTTGCAAAATGTTACGTGATTATTGGTAACGCATTCCGTAACCGCCTTAACTCCTTCTTACATAAAACTTTAATTCTAGCGTAATCTATAATTGGACTTATCTATAATGTTGGACACAGCCATTAAATTAACTATGGAGACTGTTGTGAACTGTTCGGGGAAAATAGGTTTTAAATCTTCTTGATCAAAAATGGCTGTGTTTATTATATTAGATTTGGCAAGCGTGACAGTAAGCTTAAGGTCTTGAATTTCTGTAATTACCATTCTATTTCTTGCTAGTTACGTTTCGTATAAGTGTGGGATAACGGTAATTTCTACACTTCTGGATTGCATTATTTTATTAACGGTATTTGTAAGTAAATGAATTTGCCTTTGAGTTTCTGTGGTAATTATTATGTCTACTTTCTATAAGTCTTCGCATGTGCGTCAAGGAAAATAACTCAGCCAGTTTTATAGTATCGTCTATGATTTTCGTGAATTCGGTCAGGTCTTAGATAGCTGCATTGCTCCAATATTAAAACATTGCCTTCTAGCACGGGAATGAATTTGCATTGGAGTAGTCGGTAATGCGTGCCCTTTGTTTATTCCGTCTTTAATATTTTCCCGCAAATCAGTGTGTTGTGCATGGGTAACGTCAATTGGCTTTTCTTCTGTAACTGAATGAATTGTTTTATTATATTCTATTGCTGCTCTTACTATGATTTGGGGCGTATCATTGAGTTGTTTATCAATTTTCATCCACCTAGCTATCTCTAGCAATGTACTGTGGAATCGTTCCACTTGTCCAGTCGAGTATGGAGAAATGGAGTTGCGTTTACTATGTCTATTTCGAATTGATTTTTTACCATCGAGGTATTTATTTTTTTATTTAGCTCTTAATAAATAAAATTAACCAACTGCAATATGGGGATGTAATATTCGTTATTGTTCGGGATATTTTGGGTTGTACAACAGCAAATTTGGAAAACTTGTCCACGCAGGTCAGGAATATCTTGTGGTCAGTAGAGAATATATCAATATGCAGCATTTCACCCGGATAAGACGGAATGGGCGTTTTCCAAGTTCTTTTTTTTTTTTTTTTGGGTGAAGGTCGTACTTATTTAAGACGATTTCATTTGTTAATTTGGCAATTTTTGGGAAGTAATACTCCCGAAGTATTTTTTTAATATTTTCTTGTTCCGCTCTTTGTGCGATTATGTTCGGTATAAATTATCTAAATTTTAACATCATTTTCTTTTCCGGCATACGTGGGTGGTTGAATTTCGGTACTGAAAGCTTGGCCTCCTATCTTAAAAACTGTAAAAGATAGAGACATCAAATTAGGCTTATATACTCGTTTAGTTAGCGCGCAGAAACTAATCGTTCAAACTTTTAGCCACGCCCCCTTCCGCCCCCGGAAATTACATAAAACTGATTTTCTTAAAATGTATAACAGCTACCGACATCAAATTTGGTATGTAGACTAGCTTAATAGACGCGGAGATATTGGCTATTTAAAAATTTGGCAACGCCCACTTCCGCCTCCGCAAATTAAACAAAACTGATTTTATCAAAAACTAACAAAGCTAAAGACACTAGTATGCGCGCGGAGTATATATCATTTCATGTTTTGCCACGCCCACTTCCGCTTCCATAATTTAGTAAAAACCGATTTCCTCTATCGCATTCAAATTCGGCAGACTAATTAATCTTATCTATTTCTACCGAACTACCAAATTTTATTGAAATCGGACTAGAAACATGCAAAAAATATATATGAACGTATTTTACTACGCAGTCCATAAGACTAGGTTTGGCCGTTGGCTAGTGCCAGTGTGCTCGTGTGTTTGTAGAGTGAACGAGGTAGCACATAGTATGAAGCATGTAAAAACAATTTAATTGCCATACATTTGGTTTTCGAAATTTGAAATATTTGCTTCACCTGGTGTATGGTGTACCCAAGTCGGCGAGTCGACTTACTTACTTCAGGCTTTTTTAGCCTTGCAGATTGTATTATAAAATTGGTCAGTTGTTTGTAACGTACAGAAGAAGATGTTTCCAACCCCATAAAGTATATATATTCTTGATCAGCATAACAAGCTGCGTTGATATAGCCATGTCCGTCTGTCCGTCCCTCCGTCGGTGCGTATGCGTTTTACTCAGCCGTCTTAGAAGCTACCGCGATGAAATTTTTTTTTTTTTTGGGTCTATTTATAACCTTGAATATGTGAACGTATTTTACTAAGCGGTCCACAAGGCCAGAATTGGTCGTTGGCTAGTGGCGGCGCTAGAGTGCTCGTGTGTTTGTAGAGTAAGCGAGATAGCACATAGTATGAAGCACGTAAAATCAATAGACATACATTTTGTTTTCGAAATTTAAAAAAATTTGTTTCATTTGGTGTATGGTATGGCCAAGTCGACGAGTCGACTTACTTCCTTCATTTTTTTTTTTTATTAATTTATTAAGAAATATAATTATATACAAGGAGGATAGGAAATTTGGATTTTGGAAAAAGGTTGCGAGGGGAAGTAGCTTCACACATGCGTGCTTCCACCTGCTTCTGTTTTGAGGCCTTTCGATCCAGCTGCTCCACTCTGTGGAGCTCGGTCATGACGGTGGCTGCGAACTTGTTGAATGCCTCCCAGTTTTCCCTGGGAGGAATGATCAGTGGGACCAAGTTGTATACTGTGAAGAGGATATGTTTAGCCGTCTCGTCTTCGCCGTTGGCGGACCATGCGCGCTCTGGGCTTGTTGCGTGTCTGAACCGGAGTAGGTAGTAACGGAAGCAGCCGTGACCGCTAAAAATTTGTGTCGAGAAGAAATTGACTTCTCCATGGGCCCTGGCCAACCACTCTTTCGGGCTTGGGATTAGCCGATAGGCCCATCTGCCTTTTTGCGACATGTCCCATAGCGATTGCCACCTTGATATGCTTATATCGCGCGCTTGTACCCGTAGCAATTCTTTTTCGCTTGGCCGCAAGTTTGACTCTTTTGGTGCCCAAAAAAGTCTTTTGGACTCATCGGCCAGGATTCAGACTGGGATTGCGCATGCCAGGACCATGGCTGCGATGCCGGAAATCGTACGAAATCCACAGCAGACCCTTAGTGCGCTGATTCTATGTATTGAGTCCAATTTTCGGGCGTATGATTTCGTGGACATTGCTTTTGCCCAAACCGGAATAAAGCATAGTTGCCTTGATTACCCCATGCCACAACGTTTTGCGGCTCTGGCTTGGTTCTCTTGTGTTGGGCACTAAGCGTCATAAGGCTGAGCAGGTTATTCTTGCCTTTTTGGCCGTTGCTGAGAGGTGTTCTTGAGGTGAAGGTGAAGTTGAGCCTTGCATCAATGAGTACCCCAAGGTACTTTATTGCCTTCTTTGTGTTTATATGCGTGCCGTCAACATGTATGCTTGCTGTCTCCACGTTTTTTCTACTGCTTACAAGAACAGCTTCTGTTTTGTTTTCAGCCAGGAGAAGGCGTCGTTTTAGTGAGCCATTTTGTTATCGAGCGATCCCGTTCGAGCACAATGTCCCTACTTCACTCAAATTTTTTGCCACACTTACGACGGCTACGTTATCAGCAAAGCCTACAATGTCGACCCCAGCAGGCAATTCCTGTTTTAGAATGCCGTTATACATGGTATTCCAAAGCAATGGGCCCAAAACCGAACCCTGTGGGACGCCTCCAGTGATGTTGTACTTTTTCTCTCCTTCAAGAGTGTCAGCGTAGGGGCTTCTAGTGGAAAGGTAACTGCTAATTAACTTCAATAGAAAGCGTGTTGTGCCGAAATTTCGCAGGGCATCTAATATACAAGGCCACCTTGCCGTATTAAATGCATTTTTGACATCAAGAGTGGCTATAATGCAATACTTCTTCTCGCCTCCTTTCCATCGGTCACCGGTTGTTGCATTACGTGCTAAGCTCACCACTTTTTGGATTGCGTCGATAGTAGATCGCCCCTTTCGGAAGCCAAATTGATTATCCGACAGTGCGATTATCCGAAAGTTCTCCTACTATGTGGTCCATGTCAGCCACAGAGTGGGGCTCTGTCATTTGGTGAGTTTTAAGCCTCTTCATTACGGTTTTGTACGGTCTGCCCCATACATCGTTTTCCGCTTCTACAAGAAGGTCATTAAAGCATCTCTTTTTTTGGTGAGCTTCCCAGTTTGAGGTCCCTGCGCTTTTGCTCAAACTCTGTGCGGAGAGTTTCTGAATCATCGCTGACTCGATTCCGTTGGTGTCTTCTTCTGGCCATATGACATTGCTTGCGAAGTTTGGCGATTTTATCATTCCACCAGCATGTCGGTATGTGTTCCCTTGGGTATTTTTTCGCGGCATGCTGGACTCGCAAGCGTTACGCAGCCATTCGAATAGTCCTCTTGCCGACGAGGCGGTGTTAACATTCTGTACTAATGTGCTGTTCAAGTTTTGCATGTCCAAACGTTTTGTGTTGTAACGTTGGGGTCTCGCTGTTGGTCTGTCGTATCTACGCCGGCCCTCGATAGTGCAGAGAATTGCCTTGTGATCACTGGCCATGTAGACATCATTCACTTCCCACCGCGCGTAAGGACAAAGCGCACTGCTTACAAAAGTAAGGTCGATCGTCGAGCCGATATTGCCCCGTTGAAATGTGTGTTCCTCGCCTGTGTTTAGAAGTGCCAGATCAAGTGTGGCAAAAGCTTCTAATAATGTTTGGCCTCTTGCATTGCATCATGGCGCTAAACTCTCCGAGGCTATAAGAGGGAGGCAGATAGCAGCTAAAGAACCAAGTAGCCTGAGTACATTGGGCGTAGACTGTTTTTCGCCAGAGGTTGTATCTGGATCTGGCGTTCTGCCAAAACGGTGATACAATATCGTCTCTGGTCACTTTCGATGTAGGTTAGGCTGCCCTTGTTTGCTTTTAGAACAGCGTGTGCCCTGTGCCTTGGTGCTGGCGTCCGTTTGGCCCTTCTGGCCGTGACTTGCTGCCAATCCGCACTACTATCCTCTGGCCTGTCGGCAACGGGATGTTGGGGGCTGGCTGCCCGGTCTTCATAAAACTGAAGGGCTCCTCGTTTTTCTTTTGCGGCGTCTTTCGTTGAGTTGCCGTATCATCTCGTGGGCGTTTAGGTGTGTCTCTGCGCTCTGGTTCTGCCGTTTGCTTGCCCAGGATTATTGTCGCTGGTGAGGTTTGCGTATTTCTGTCTTGCACGTGCCTGGCTTTTTGAAGCTTGCCCGCCAACGCTTTCTGGCACAGCAGCTCTTGGAGTTCTTTCAGCCTTACGAAGGCTTGCTTGCGCTCATATTAAAATGCCGCACTGGCTTTTTGTTGTCGTCCCGCTTGTTGAACGTGTGATCTAGCTACCATACCAATACACCTAGTTCATCCATCATGGGGGAACTGGGAGCTAACGACGATACCCAATGGGTCACTCTCTGACTGGGAATGGTGGTCCAACGATGCCACAAATCTATCCATTCGTTGAAGAAGCCCAGTTCGTAGACAAAATCAAAACACAAAATTGAGGTAATGGTTGCAATTTCGACTTTGTATTTAAATCTGGGCGGTTGGTCAGAATCGCCATCTGCCCGTTTTATGGCTAGGGGCTCCCCTTGTCTTTCTTCGTTGTTCAACACTGGAGCGATCAGATGTTTGTCCCGGTGTGAGAGAGAGGTGGGAAAAATAAAAGGAGAGGCGACTAGCTCCTCCCCTCGCCACCGTCTGCCACAGTGGACCAGCCGGCCGGACTATAAGCTTGGAGTAGGGTCAGCTGTGAAAGCGGACGAGGAATCGCAGAAGCGTGGTATGTAACCAAGTTTACAGAGGTACTTCTTCACTAGGTTATTTAAATTTGCAGGCCTTTAGTATGCTCGAATTTGGAGTTAACAACGGAGCACCCGCGGATAGAGACGTATCCGAGTGGCGTTCAGAGTTATTGTTTTCACGCTACGTAAACTGTATGTGTATGCGTGCGTTGCTTTGCTAAGGGAATGAGGAAAGAAGAAGAACAAAGTGTAGTATAAAGAGTAAAGTTGTTTTGTTTGTATATTGATGAATTGAGTTGCAGAAAACAAATTTTGAACATGTATAAATGATATTACCATGGACTGCAAGGGTATATAAACATCGGCATAGCCGAAGTTACCTACTTTGATATTTTTTAATTGTTCTATTGTTTTGTTCCACCAGGGGATTGTTTTCTTTATAGATGATGGCGGTCCGGTATATGGTTTGGCCAAGTTTGCGCTTTGTCTTTAGTCAGTGTCTCTTTTCCATTTGGTGTGTGATGTGAGATTTGGAGTACTTGGGTTAGGGTTGAGTGTGTTGAGAAATTGGTGGAAGATCCGTCGTTTAAAATTAGAAGCTTTGACAGAGTCACATATCTCACCAGAGTGGTTCCATTTACGTTATTAGATCATACAATCATTACTGTTAATTTAAACAGCTGGCATAACTACTAGGGGTATAATGATAGTAAAGATTGTATGGTCTTTTGGGTTCTCTAACATGTTTCTCAGGTTGTGGGCCTTTCGATGATAGGCCGAGACTTAGAGGAAGAATCATCGAGCAAAAACTCTTAAACTCTGGTTTGCATAGACCACGGTAGTCAGAAGGTTGGACTACCG
>NW_027173344.1:0-21657 GCF_018151085.1 Drosophila tropicalis
CTCGGTTGTTGTGGGGGATTTTTTTTTTTTTTTGTTCTGCTCAAATATTTAACAATTGAAAAAGAATATTTAATTAATATCCAAATTAGAGAATGCTTAGACGTCAGACTCCCAAGAGAATAAACACTTTCGCTTGATGAGCTCTGCTTGCGGAGACGCCAATGAAGTTTCACTTCCGCGATTTAGGCGCATCCGCTGGACACTTTGCAAGGGGTTCAAATTGCCGAAAACCAAGGGCTCATCATTGCAGTCAATACTCTCCTCCATGGATACAGTGTCCTCAATTATCTCCTTTACATCCTTGTCATTTTCGTTCTTTTCCTTGTCCTTGTCATCTTTAGATCCAGTTGCCTTTTCTTTTTCCAGCTGCATGTGCGGTTCGCCACCCTCATTAAAATCTTTTACGTTTTCTTCTTCAAAGATTGTTTCATCACTTTCATCCAACTCGGAGTCCTCGGCATAACGCTCAAACTCGTCAATTCTTGATCCTGGGTCATCAACTACTTGCTTCTTTCCAATCTGCTTGGATTTACTATTGTATCTGACTATAAAATAAACAAATACAATTGATACGACAAAAAGGAATATCAATTGAGTTTGATCAAAAGATTGTAAAAGAGTCAAAATGTAAGACATTTTTAGCGAAATTTGAATTTTTGTTTTTTTGTTTTCGTTAGATACCAAAGGTTCGACTTTCGAATCTACAATGAAAATATTTCCGATTGGAATTGACTCTACGACTTTTGTTTCGTTACAGTTAAAAGCATAGTCTACTCTGTGAATGGAAGTTTGACCAATGACAGCAGCAAAAGCCAACTTCATACTTGAGAGTTCAAAAGGGGCTCTTAACCCGCTGCTCGGGGGCTGCTGCTGCGGCTAGATGCACACCAAAAAGAAAACAAATACACATATGTACATATGTGAGTGTACATTGTATAGAATGTGTGGCAGGAAAATAAATTAAAAATCCCTTCAGTACCAAATGTCGCCGGGGACAAAATCGCCACATATTCCGAACTACTAACGTCGACAGAAAAAAATTCTGCCAGCGCATTTCATGCTGAGGTTAGCCGAAGGCACCCGAACGAGCTAATGTCGTCATTGTACATACATATATATATATTTCTCATTTGAAAAAAAAAAATTGGAAGAAGTAAAGCATGATGATTTTTGTCTACGCCAATTCACTTCGTTCGTCAGTGCATTGTTGTTATTGTTTTTTCCAATCTGCGCGCATCGCTTTGTACTTTTCGTTTCTTTGTTCATTCGCGATTGAATTTCGTAGGAACAGGAACTGTTGAATTTTTTCAAATTCAGTGTATACAGTAATAAAGGTAAGTGTTATTAATATTTTGAATTTTTCATTCCCTAATCAATTTTGTTCTTTTTAGAATCCATCCAAAATCCGATTCCGGATGAGCTGGCGGAGAATGTGCTAAGACATTGGTTGGCACAAGCCAAAAGAAGTAAAGTAATAAAAACTTAAGAAAAATGTAAATATACATAAATATTTAAATTTAATGTAATATATTTAAGAATAAAAATAAACAAATTTAAATGTATATATATGTTGTTAAATAAAAACTAATGCGTGTTAAAAAACCAAATCAAGTCAAGTTTTTATTTATTTTTGGAAAAATGCGGCGATATTCCATCGACAATGTCGCCGCAATGTCGATTGTAAATCCGAGGTAAATTTTTGCTGGGATATTCCATCGACAATGTCGCCGCAATGTCGATTGTAAATCCGAGGTATAATTTCGCTGGGACATTGCGTCGACATGTCGCCGCTAATTCGATTGAAAAATCAACCACTATTTTGCGGGGACATTCCGTCGACATGTCGCCGAAAAATCGATAGAATGTCCGAGGCGCTAGGACACACAATGTTAAATGTCGCCGGTAATTTGTATGGCATGTCCCCTGAAAATCTGAGGCGACATCTCAAAAATTACCTCGGATTTTCTGAGGAATTTGCGGCGACCGGTACTGAAGGGATGTGTTAGACTCAAACACACACACAAACACTCGAAGAGCGCTCATATAGAGACAGACATATTAAGGAACGTGACTTGCCTTTGTCACGCTTTATGTCTGTCTATCTGTCTGTCTCTGTGTCTATATGTTGTATGTGAATGTCTATGTCTATGTCTCCTCTATATTTAGCATGTTATGAAAAATGTATACACCCTGTCTTTGTCCGGCCATCACGTACAGCTTAACCTCGCAACCTCCCTCCACTAGGATTGCTTTTAATGACAAAAGTTATGACGACAAATGACTTGGTTGGCTTTCACTATGAAATCAGAACTCTTGCCGGCCAGCATGGGGACTATGATTCATTTTGATTTCACTTTTCCTTTATTTTGCTGGCTCTCTTTTAACTCACTTCGTTTATCATTATGCAAATTGTTAATTAATTTTTGCGCGACAACAAAAATAAGTGTAGATAATGTTGATAATTATGCTAGTTGGCGCTGCATTAATGATGCTTTTCATGATACCCTGGAAAGGGGTATATGAAATTGTCAGGTAAGACAGTTTTGTTCCCATTTACTCAACTTGTTGTTTTTTTCAGAAAAAAATATTTCATCAATGCTGAATTTTGTTATTGTATATTTGCTTGCAAACTTGCTAAACAACACTTTGACTTGATATACATGTACATACATATATATGTAGGGTATTCCTTAGTCAACATTATCATTCAAGATATTGTGTTCCTTTTTTATTATTTTCAGCATGAACATTGAAATTGTTAATTAACTTTATTTAGAGTTAATTGAAAATGTGTCCAAAGTGATGCAGTTTGAAATTAAATTAGCTTTACTTTTTATGCAAATGAACATATCAGAAAATTAAATGGAATATTTGAGGAATATTTTGAACAGTTATGCCATCGAAGAGACGGAAGCGAGTTGTTTTTTCTTCTCTTTTTTTTAACAAATTTTTTATTTCATTAGTTTTTCTCACGTTTTCATTGTTTGCTGCTGCAGCTTCCGTTGCTGCTGCCATATTCTTATGCAGGAAATTTTCAATTTTAATTAACAAAAGTAAGCAAAAAGTAGTCGAAACTTGAATGTTGACCAAAGACTTGGTCTTCATCAACAGCAGCAACAGCAGCACCAGCAGCAGCTTCAGAGTCTTCTACTTCTTCTGTTGCTGCGATAAGTGCTTTAGTTTCCATTTGGAAGTTTCGAGGCTAGTTTATAAATTTCAGAGCGGCGAAAAGGAAATGGGGAAGGGAGTTTGGAGTGGAAAACGGCGCGTTTTAAGCTCATTAAGCGCATTTGCATGCTGCATTGAACCGATTATGGTGGGGCAGAAATTATATAAATTAATCATATAATGAATTTTTATTAAATTAATATTGGATTTAGCTGGGCATGCTATGCAATTAAGTTGCATTTTTGTTGCTTTCTTGTCCAAAGTCAAACAACGCATAATGCATAAATGATTAATTTAATCAATGTAGAGTGAGAAGGACTTGTGCTTCAGCGATTTATCGGATTAAAACATCAGCGACAGCATCATAAATAATTACAAATATTGAATATAACGAAAAGCCTTTAATAGAATGTAAAAAAACTACATCCACGAAGTTGTTATACCCTTGCTTGTAATGGTCTCATCTAGTAACCTCGATGACCATATTCTAATGATTCGATTTATTTTACCAAATGGCATTCAATTTATAAGTACTGCTATGAAAAACTAATGGATAAACTTTCAGTGATAACGGCAAGATAAGTAATGCATAATTAATGTATTAACAAAACATACATATATCCTTATTTGTATTGCAATTTATTACAATTATGACTATTGACTTTATCGTATATAGGAAACAAATAACTGTATACATATTTGTTCATATTATTGAATTTAATTTCATATTTTTGTATTTACACAATAATTACATTGATGGAAAAAAAGGAAACTGTTCAACAATTTACCATAAAATAAATGTAAATTTTTGTATCAACATTTGAATTTTAATAGCCACAGCATTCTTCACCTTGTAACCCACAGTTGTTATCACTTGGAGCTTATTATTTGCATGCCAATGCTGTCGATCCTTTGGTAATATATCGTGGCATTCATGGAATATATTTAAATTGAATAAATGGCAAATTGCATACAAAGGACAAAGGACAAAGCCGTTGCAGAAGCAGCAGGGAGCTGCTCACATATCGCGAGCTATTTTCCTTTTGGTTCTCACTCTTTCTTTATCGAATAAGGATAATCCAGTCACACAGCCATTTCCATTCCTTAACGTAACGTAAAATACATGTTCCCGTTACCCCCCGCTCGGCTTTACTGAGGTGGCTCAGGTTTTTCTATTCCATCCATTGTTGTCTTCAACATCCATAGTACGTCTTGTGCTTTCAGTGTATTATTTCGTTGCATTTTGTTGGAACGAACCAACGTGTGAGAGCATAAATGAAAGCATGGAGTATGCATGTGCAGCTCATACGAGGGCTAATCGATGTGTTTCAGAGGTTTCAGATTGCAAGAACTCAAACGAAATAAACCACGAAACCAAAAGAGTGAGCAAAATCATTTAGGATCAAAATTAAACAAAACAACCTTTTGGGTCTTACATGACAGTGGCTTGCTTTGTTTAAAATTATTTGAAATAATCTTAGTTAATTTTATCTGTGTGGCAACCCTCGCGCCTACATCAGCTAACAACGACAAGACCGATGGTGGATATCGCATACGTTTCCGTTTCCGCATTTGTACCCAAAGCAAACTCATTCAAGTGGCATTATAATAAACTAAGTTAAGGCGACAATTTTCACGTACCTTATTGCTTGTTTGTTTGCATTTCGTTGTTGTTCGCTCGCTGGCGCAAATCGAAGCCAACTGCCAGCAATGGCAGCTCCAGTTAACTGCAGATGTGCAAATAAAATAGTTGGCTACATCCCAAACCCAGCTCCACCCGCGTAACCCACCTAACAAACACTCCAAAGCAGTTCAGGTGTCGATTTTATATGAGAAATTCCAACACATTCTGAAGGATTTTACAGGTAATAATTTGAGTCGTTTTTTTTGCATTTCGCCTGCTTTGTGTTTCGCACTCGTCAAATCTCAATGTGGAGTAATGGAGATAACCCCTTCTATTTATACTAAGTCCATTCAGCCCAGCGTGATAAATATTAAAATATAGTAATTGAGACACACTATTAAAGTTAATTGCAACTTGTGAGGACTAATTGACAAGGGAATTACATATAGCCAAAGCATAAATTAATCATACGCCATGCTTGCCAATTAAAACTTGTTGAGACAGCTTTAAGTAGTAGAAAAATTGGAGCAAAAACAGGCATAAAAGTTCAATGGCTTTTCATTTGTATTCTGACATCGTTAATATGTTAATTGCTCACAACATTTCAATGTACTGTATTTCTTTTTCTGGCTTCTGATAATATTGGATCCGCAGGCCAAAATGTGTAATTGATATTTAGTTTTCTACGATATTTGCTCGGCAAGCATCTGACAAATAAGGTTTATTGTATAGGTATATATTATTATGCTTATGGCGTTATTGTTCTTAGTGAGTCGAGCGAGAAAGTGTTAATTGCTTAGGTGAGCCAGTCCTTTGAATAAAGCATCATACTATGTTTAAGGTCCGACAGTTCGGAATTATGTGGCTGAATTGTAGAAAGACATGATTAAACAGATTATCTATGACACAGACAGAAACACTCACACATAGGAAGAGTGAGGGGTTTAGCCGGGGGCCATGTTGTATAATTCAAATGCAAGGAACATTCATTGCATTGTCCTTCGCCCAAATGCAAAGCAAAGCTCACAAAATGACCGAAAGACTGACCGACCAACTGACTGGCTAACTGACAGCCAATAAATGTCAATTTATCAACAGTGATGTATAAAGGATAATGCCAATGTTGACGCCAGCCCCAAGGACCTGCCTTCATACTCTCCAAAGTGCCAAGTTTTGTAAAGTCCGAACTGTGTCACAAATAATTGACATCACTGTGTGAAGGATGTTTATCCGTCTGATGAAATTGAGACCGACATTTAACGGATACAAAAGGGAAAGCGCACGAAAGTGAACTTTAATAGTGCGAACTCTAAATCTTGATGGTCTTGAATATTTTAAATTTTCGCAATAGATTCCTTTCTTTTCAATCCATCAAGAGCGCCACACGAAATGCATTCTTCATGCAAACTAATCTTTTTCGGGCTTTCATTTATTTTTCGATTTATTTTGTGGGTGGCCAACAATCGCCCACATATCTAAACGATGGCCTAATACCCGTCGTTATTGCTGTATTTTTCCCAAAAAGCATTTTCACACAATTCCTGTGGCATTTTGTTTGTCATCAGTATGACAACGATGATGATGTTGCTGATGAAAATAATAGTAAAAATACCGAAACAACAAAGTAACAAGAATAACTACTGTCAGCACATGATAGAAATAAAAACCTCAAGCAACTACAAAATGGTGAAAAAAGGAAAATACAGAAAGATGGAAACTACATAGAAAACCAGCCAAACTAGCAAAAATTGTTGCAATTCGTTGAAAATGAAATGAAATTGGTTGAAGCATGACCAAGGCAAAGTGCAAAACCATTTAGATGTCCAATTTAATAAGCGGAAGAAAACGAAGAGAGAAAAAAAAAAACCAAAACGAAAAGGCCAACCAATTTTGTGTAACTTAATGCCAGTTTATATTGTGAATGTGTTATCAATATATACCATCTATATAACATGATTCATTTGGCACGACCTAATTGCCATTTGCTGTAAATTGAGTGTTTTAATGACTGACTCGATGTTGTCTATTATGCGTTTTGTTAAGGAGTTTTCAAAGTGTTGAAATAAAATGTTAAACATTTCGCCATTTCTTCTAGCATGTAGACTGACAACATAGTTTCCTGCATTGTATTTCGAATTGGCTGGTTTGGGGTAGAATGTAAAATCCTGACACTTGTCAAACCAAACCCGTAAAAATGTCCAGGACTTGCCTGGACTACGCAGAGTAACAAAACAACTCTAACGGAGGGTAAAAACGGTTGGCTATGCGAATGACCCCTGCTCCTGTTGTAGAGCTATTGTGGCTTTTATGTATACTCTGCATTCTTAAGAAATAATTGAAAAGTTGCCAAGTGATAACAACTGGCTTACAATATTTTAAAGTAAAGTTATAAGTCTTGGAGTAAGCTTAGGTAATGTCAACTTAGTCTATTTAAAAGATAGTTCATTAACTAAGAAGAACAGAAAATCCAAAGGGGGATAAAAATGTATACCTACAGTTTAATCGAAAAGTATTTATCAATCTCTAGATCTTTTGTAAAAGTTATTTGCAGAGTATACAAATTCCTGCTTGTGGTAAAGAATGAACTCTGTCCGTTTACTTTAGCTTTAGCTTCCGTTTCCGCTTTTTGTAACTGGCATGGCCAGACATGGCGACGCGACGTCTCTGCTGTCGGTCTCTTTCATCTACGTTTCGTTGTTGTCAGTGTCGTCATCAGGTCTAGTCGTGGTCTTGGCTTTGTTTTCTCACCATCCTGTTTCAGAGTTAAATTCACGTTAAATCAATATTTCTTACCCATATCAGTTGCAGCAGCCACTTGCTATTATGGTTCTTCTGCAAAAGCAAAACCTCCAACTATAGCTTTAGCTCAAGCTCAACCTCAAGATCAAAACTTTACCACTTTTCGCACATAAAGTCGACAAATATTAACTAAGCAAAAGTCAGCTGCATCTCAGCTGTGTAAATTACTTGCACTTGGCATCCTGGATCTGAAGTTGGAGCAGGAGCTAAAGCTGCGTCTGCTCAAGTGGTCTAGAGTCATTGTTCGTTTGGCTCGTTGCAATTTCCTTTTGGGTTGAATTTCAAACTTGCTGCAGTGGAAAACTTGGTAAAATACCCCAAAAACTCCACTCATTAACAGCTGTTGTCTTTAGTTTTCACTTGCATTGGAGTATTTCGGCCAAGATTTTGTTGACTTTTTAGAAAGTTAATTATATTTGAGTAGGGTTAAGTAGAAGCTGCACCAGGCACTAACCGCCATGCATTCCCTTGCCATAATGTAGAATGTTCTGTTTATTCTACAATTAGTTTGCTGCTTATTAATTTCACATTTCAAATAGTGAAGAAGAGGTCTGAAATGAGGCTGCATGAGTCGGAAAAAATGTGTTGCCAAAAACTTATTCTCCTACTGCCATTGCAAATTAGTTGCAAATGTACGAAACTTTTTAATGAAATGTACATTATTGAGTCAAATGTGAGAAGAAAGAAATGGCAAAAGTGAAATCGTAACGAAAAACTAGTTGAAAATTAATGATGGCTTGAAAGAAATTGCAATTTAGTTCATACAAATGGCCAAATCATTGGCTCATTGCCTCATTCATTCTCAAACACTTTGATGTCGTCTTTTCAAGTTGTTTTCAATTGAAATTCCTTTCCTTTCCTTTCAAAATTGAACTCAAATCAAATTTGTTTGCATGTAAATTCCAATAGATTGAAAATTATGCAAGAATGCTTCGTCCAAAAATAGCCCGTACCAAAATGAAACCGCCAAAGCCACATATTTACTTTTATCTCATCGCTGGCAGTCAAAGCCGAAGCCGTAGCCAAGGCGGTTCACGCATCAACAAAATGGGTGGGGATTGCTCCTCGAATCCTTGGGCCAAAGGAGCCCACAATAAATGAGCTTGGCTCTTGCCACAAATTCTCTCTCTTTCCCCCTCCCACCTTCCCGCCGCTCAATCACTCCTTCTCTCTCTCACTCTTTTTCTCTGCAACATTGAGAGACACTGCTCGCAAATTGTCGGTCGTTTAAATACATTTAAATATAAATGCAGCGAATGCCGTACAGAAAGATAAGAAGCTACCCCAGACGAGTACAGGGAAGGGCACATGGACATGGACATGAGCAAGGCTATCCTTACACATACACACGCATATGTGCTCTTGGGTTTGTGTATGTGTGGACCCACTGCAGTGCAGCTGCTGCCATGGGTAAGTGAATTCTTCATTCATTCATTTTCATTCATTTCAGCGGCGAGTGCATTCTATCAACGTGGAAAATCGAGTATGCGAGTGTATGCATGTCCATGTGTTTGTGTGTGTGTAACTGTGCATTTGCGGTCAAAGACTTGCCACAACCATTTTAAATGGAAGCTCCACAGAAGCTTGGCAAGCGATAAACAAATATATATCCAACACTTGTGATGCGCATTTTAAAATAATGAAAGAGCACAAAGTCTAGGAATATTCGACTAATCGATACCATTGAACAACTGATGCAATAAAGAAATTACAATGAAATTAATGTCTTATCTATCGAATAGCTTATGCATCAGCAAAATACAAAGAAGTTTAAGCCACACTAAAAAGATAAGATCAATACTAATGTCTTACAGTTTTTTACTAAACAAACCAAAAGAGATCAGTATATAGTTTCGTCTGTTCTAAACACAAACACATGAATTCAATTTGCCAAATTTGAATCCTTTTATCCTTTAGGTGTGGTTCGTATGCAACATAAAAATCTTCCACAATCTTCCTCATCATCGTCGTGCTAGATGACAAACGAAGAAAAATTTAATTACATGAATATGTAATTGAAGAAATATCTTCACAATACGTATACGCCCCAGTATCCACATCTGTGTACATCTCCATGGGCGGTCGTCACGTTCAGCACATACTGCATGGCCTTATCTCATCTCCTCAATCTCTTCGCAACTCATCTTGTCATCAGGTCAACGGATGCGATTCATTTTTTTCCGATTTTTTTCATATTCGTTTTTGTTGTTGTTCTTTTTTGCCGCTTGGCTGTGATTAAATTTTCATTTTAATGCACGATTGAAGAAGCATTCGGTGAAATTAATTGAAAACGTTGCAGTTGGGTAGAGCTAATATTTGGTTTGCTCAACGATGAGAATGATCCAGACAGAACGAGCAATTTTATCAGTATCCTCCCATCAAATGAGTTGAATTTTTTTGTGGTTTTAGCTGGAATTAATTTCATATTTTTCATTTTCTTGCTTTTAATAGTTAATCCGATTTACTTTTTGCGACAAAATGGACAAATGTTTTAATCAAATTACCAGATATGTACACTAATGGCCTCTTGGACAAACGGGCATATAGACAGACATACTGGCAGATGGAGAGACATATACAGATTATGGCACATATAAAAAACCATTTTTGTCAGTTGTCTAGACTTTTGACATTCGTTGTCGTGACCTTTTGTAACTATGGGCAATTACATTGGCTTCATTTCGGTGAAAGTTTGGTGCGGTTGGAGGAGGGTCGTGCGACTTAAGTATTGCAAGATACAATTATCTTCGATTTATGTGCGAACATCAAAATTGAATACCCGTTATAAGTAAGTCTTAAGCCAAACAATGAAACTTGAGGCTCAAGTGCAGCTAGCACAAAAAACGAAGATAAAAATGAAGTAAAGTAGAAAGTTTTTTAAGCATCTTTGCACGCATACAATTTAAAATCCACCGAAGAAGCAGACGAAGCAAGAGACAACGGAATGGCAAACGAATGCAAAAAGGCTTAAGCGAAAGGATTTTAAGAGAACGAACAGCAGCAGCGTCTGCCATCTCACTAAAAGCTTAAGACTGTTTTCCAGAAAAAAAAAAAAAAAAATAAAGTGAAAAAAATGGGAAAAAAGGCAAAAAGAAAATATGGTAACATGACGGCTGCTTTGTCATAATGGAGCTGCCTTAAGACTACGTTTAAATATGCCATAACACGCGCCTTACCCAATGCTCGCCCCTCCATCCAGTTTTTATTGCTAGCCAAACTGTTGCCCGAAATGTACGTGGCTGGAAGGGAAAGAGGAAGTGTAAGGAGGGGAGGCAGAGAGAAATTCAATGAAATTAAAATGCGAAACGATTAAACTTTCCATTGGCCATTAAAAAAGAAAAAAAATAAAGGTGTATTTTTCTCTCCTTCGAAGTGGAAACAATGAAATCCAAATGCATTTGATTGACTCTCTTGAATTGGCAATTAAAATGGCAGCCGGGATAAACTTGCACTAGAAATCTGGCCCTATCTAAGCAGGATATATGAAAAACGTATGCCATTTAACCGTATTTCCTTTTTTCTTCGTTGTGAAAACTATAAAACAGCCACTAGGAAATAAATTTTAATTTTACTACTTGCATAATACATAATTTAAAATGGCAAACAACCAAACAAAAGAGTGAACCAAGTCGAAGGAAACACTTGGAGAAATGCAGATTAGTTCTAGCTAACTAGTGACAATATTAGAATTAACATTAAAGTTCACAAGTTTTTTTAAGGTCATAGAAAATTGTTGGCTAAATGTTACGAATGTACAATAATACATTTATGACTTTTAAAAGAAATGAAAAAGAAATAGACACTGTTATAAGTATATATATTGTTACCCACAAACAAGAGGCTCTCACAATTTTATTAATACAATCATGTGCCTAAGCTAAGACATTAATTTAAGAAGTGGCCATATTCCAATTGGAATATTCTTTTCCTTTTTGTAGACAAAGTTTTGAAATCATGGAATTCTTTTAAGCGGCAAAAATACTTTTGGCATCAAAGAGTTTTTAATTTGAAGCAGAAAGTTTCGTTCAGGTTTTTTCTCTGAGTGAAAGGGAAAGTCGAGTCAAGGCAAGCCATAAAAATGTGTATGGCAAATAAATTTTAAGTGAAATACTTGTAAATGAAAACAAATGTCGCACAAAATACACAACACACAAAACACACAGAGAATGCGAGAGAAAGAGAAGTATGGTTGGGGTAGACAGTTGGTAGAAGAGGCATACAAACAATGGAAAAACTCGATATTACGTATACGCCGTGTGTAATAAATATTACAGTGCCAAGGACAACAACAGTTTTGGGCTCTTTTTTTTGGCTACAAATTCCTCTAATAAATTTTGCCCTTAGCCTAGCGCAAAATGCGATAAATATCGAAAATCAACCAAACAAAAATACGCACACACGCACACACACACGCATAGGGAAAACCTTATACATATTCAATTGCGTTGGTAGCCAAAAATGCATTTTAATTGATATGCTGGCCATGAGTGAGTGAAATTTTTACATAAATTTTAATGCTTGTTTTTGGATAATTTATGCTGAAATGAACACAAATTAAATGAATATTATTAGGCCAGCTAAAGAATGGTCCGAATGCATTCGGCCCTATCATATAGTCTATACAGGAATGTACATACTTCGCAAATATGTGTACACTATACAAATATTACAATTCGCACATAATTGTGGCTAATATCTTTTCAATGTGTAATTCCAAAAATGCCAAATAAAGATTATTTTTCAATTTATTCTCCCTTTTTTTGCACCTGTTTACTCCCCACTCCACGGCAAACTCATTAAGTTAAATTTATCAAATTCCATTTGATCTATTTATGGTGGAACAATATAAATTTACATTTTCAATTATAAAATGCGTTTCAATAAAATGCTTTATCATTAAAATAAATATAATTTGGCCACAATCAATCGATATGCAGATTTAAATAGAATTAGCAGTTTGCCAACTTTTCTATGCCACACGCATAAATATTTAAATTATCAAACAATTGAAATCAATGCCATTTTCATTTTTGGTAAAAGATTTGGTCCATCGGACCAACCGACAACCACAATACTTGGCTCGAACCGCATTCGAACATAAATTCCAAAATTTTGTATGACATGGTCCAATTCAGAGGGGCAGACACGGCCAAACCACAACAAACAACGAAATCAACATTCTTGAGTTATTATTATTACCATCGAATTGCAAGTGTTTCCATTCAAAATGCTTCAGTTGCTGTTTTATGTATTCCCATGCCACCGATGCAAGAGGGATATTTTTGACTGTGGTTAAAATTGTTTTGTCCATCATCTTTCCCGACATGTACCCACATGTGGTATGTAATTATTTTTGTTGCTTTCCATTGAATACAATTACAATTGAGCTTCAAAATGAAAGTATGTGTATACAAACTAAAAATACAAAAAAAATTGAAATCTCGATATTAAAAATATCAAATGTTCCTTGAAATATGATCTACTTCTATTAATGGACAGAGAAAAATAATTAATGTTACCTAAATTAGTAGCAGTTCCACGCTTAATAGGCTTTTGGTTACGCTTGTCTAATTTAGATATTTGGAAATATTTTAAATATAGATTTATCTAGTAGTTTTTAATAGCATTTATGTGGTTTTGTTGGGTTGTCTCTGGCAACCCGTTTTAATGAGTTTTGATCAAATTAATTGACGGCATTGAAATTATTACAATTCTGTATGATTTCAAATGGAATGAAATATTTATGGCAGTCAGACAGTCAGAAGGGTGAGTGGGGCTGGCAGGGAACGGTAGGGCCGAGCTAGGCCAGTCAGTCACTCAGCTGCCAAATTATAAAGTGACGCACATTAAGTGCCACGTACTCCTCAGCTTTATCATTTGCATGCTGGCGGCGTTACCAAGTAGTGGGCGGGGCCAAGCAGCATAAAGCAGCCAAAAGGAACAGAAGGAGGAGGAGGCAGGCGGCAGGATATCCTGTCACGTTTTCAGTTGACTTGACTGGCTTGTGTAGTGAGTGGAGTGGAATAGATGGTGAAGTAGACGGGGCTAGGTGGAGGAGTACTTAACCGTTCAAGTTGCCGCTGGGCCACTGCCGTCAATGTCTGCTGGATCAGGTTTGGTCTGGCCTGGCCTGGTCTGGGCTGGTCTGGTCTAGTGTGGGTCTGGGGCTGGTGTAGCTCAGCTTGTGCCTAGCCTGCGCCTTGTTGTTGTAGTGGTGTGAAAATTAAAGGAATTCCGTTATTATTTTGCCTTTTTTCCCTACCTCCTCTCAGCCTTGTGCTTTTGCTTCATCTTCGTTGCATCTTTTCTAGAGCACTTTGTTGCAAATTATGTCGACGGCAACGGCGAAAGCAAATGTTGCATATGCATATGCATGTGGCATGTGGCATGGGGCCATGTCACAAGTACTTAGCAGACTCATGACAGTTTCTTTTTCCGTCCTCGTCTGCCCGTGAGTGCTGGCAACATTGAACGTTGTGTAAACTGAGGTTTCGCCAGGGAGTATAGGCGGAGTTCGGAGCGTGAAAGTAATTTGCAAAGTAGAAATAGAAGCATAAGCACCAAATACAGTTGCATGTGAAAAGTTGTGTTTGTTGGTTAAGCAGTTCCCTGTTGTTGTTTATGTTGTTGTTGCTCTGTGCCATGTTTTTTCTTTTGCTGGTAGCTCATTATGTGGCTAGATTTTGTGTCATCTTTGAAAAGTACATGAATGTGAAGTTAGGTTGAACAAGAAAATGGAGTCACAAAGTTTGCCCATAAACCATAATGCAAAAATTTTAAAAGGAACGATGATGGGCAAGTGTCTAAGCTCAAGTTGATACAACATAAAATTCTGAATAAATAACTTACACATGAAACATATAAAATATAATATGTACCTAAAAAGATTTTCTAATAAATCGTGCGGAGTTTAAGTTATGATTAGTTTTTACAGCCCATTTGTAGCTCTTTGGCATGGGGTGTTGGGCAAAAGCTGTAAAATCGATTATAAAACTCACATGGGTCTAATACAAGTTGCCGACTATTAAAGACTAAACATCGCGTTCAACTGAAGCGACTGTGCCAAACCACAACCACTTAAGATTTGTACTTCCGTTAGAAATACTAATATAGCATATAACTAAAATTACAGTCAGGCACACATGTTGTAGAAAAACACTTGTAATTTTAAGCCAACCCAAAATATTCACAATGTCAAAGTAGTATTGGTGTTCAACTCCCCACTACTTGGGTTTGAGTCACACTAGAATTAGTTCGCCTAAGAACAATTTTCAACAATTAAATTTCCTAAATGAAGATTAGGTTTTAATTTCTTTTTCTTATTATTAATAAAAGCAATTAGTTTCATAAAAACTTGTTACCATCTACAAAATCTTTATTTTTTTGATGTCTTAAGCTAAGACGTTTTAAAAGAGAATAAACATGAATACGTGCTGTTATTTTCCTGCTGTTTTCTTTCTTTGCAGTTAAAAATTAAAGTGTCCCTGACGAAGGTGTCCACAGACAAGAGGGGTTACCTAGAAAGTGGGGGGTATGTAGGCAGGGTAAAATATACGCGAGATACTCTCCTGGATGTCACATCCACCATTGTTTGGCATGCAAGAACTGAAAACGGATTAAGTTGCCAAATGGGAAAATCGAATGTCACCAGCAGCAGCAGTAGCAGCAAACCGAACCAAATTGCATTGCTTTGACGGAAAAAAAATTGTCGATTGCGGCACGTTAAGTCCTTCTCCGTTAGCAAGTGGCGTCTAGACGGCATTTATCATGCAGTGAAGAGATACATTCGTTTGATATGCGGCCATAATTGGTCAGAGAATCAAATACTATAGTCCATTATACTCGATCCCTGATCAACTTTGGTCTTAGGTCTCACGGCTCCTTTTGGGCCAAAACATTATTTGCACACGCTGCCAGGGGGATAATTAACCCCAATGATTTTGGCCACCCTTTTGGGGCAGACTCATTAGTGGTTAGCCTAGGGATTGTGAACTAGAAGGGGTTATTGGTAGTTGAATTTGAAATCAGTTTGGGTTGAACGGGGTTTGGTTCGGGTTTTGCCTGGAAGTGTTAGTGCAGGTGGCAATAATTGAAAAACTTTTGGCCAGCCTACTAATTAAAAGTTTTTTTACAATTTATTTTTGGTAGTCATAATCAGGACTCTAGTGGGAATTGAAGTTAAGAGTCTTTTGTGTACTTGATGTTCATGACTTTGGGTTTTATTAAATTAAAAGTTTTTGCCATTGGTGTTGTTGTTGTTGCTGTTGGTATTGCCATTGCTGGTGTCAGGCCATGAGTTGTTAACATGATTATGGAAAACAACAAGACAAGGACCAAGTACTAGAAGAAATCGCTTGGCGACTGCCGAGACTTATGGCAACAATTTGTGCCACAGGAATTATTGATTGAATTTCAAGTTGCATTTGTTAAAACTAGTTCAAATGCAGTTCGGATGAAAAACATAGAAACCAATGGAGAGACAAAGCCAGAGGGAAAGCGACAAGAATGAAATAGATTGTAATAGAGACAGAGAAACAGAGAAGGAGAGAGACAAGTCCCTGCTCTTGCTAATGAAATTGTGCATTCAATCGAGTGGAACGATGGGTAAAGTCAATAAAATTGATGCAGGCCCAGCCCAACTAAATGGAGGCAAGTTAGGGCGTGGCATTTGCTTGCCAACTGCCAAATGAACTTGACAAAATGGAAATTGTTGATGGGAATTCAGCAAATGCAAATGCTCACTAAGCCAAAACTTCTTCAATGGGCACAGCACAGCAATTCGAAAATCACTCAAGAAAGAATTAAGCAAATATTAAGTACGCTGTGCTTCCTGTCGATAAAGACGAAAACTTTCGAATTGTTTCGTTCGCTTCCACTTGTTATACTTATAAACGCTTTATAATTCGAAAGATGGCTAGCAAATTTGAAATTTGGTGGTGACCCATCTCAACCAGCCAGCCAACCAACCAACATAACAAACAAACGGCAAGTGCACTTAGCTAATAAATCTTTAATACTGCCAACATTTCTTTCTTTCATTCGCATTCGCGACCAGAAAATTTTCCACTTTCAAGGTTGCCCCATTCAAGTGGCAAGGAGGAAAAGGCGCGAGTGCTGTCAAAAATTTTCATTCTTGAATAATTTGTGTGCGATTCGTAAAGAATTTTTCATACTTTACCTATTTTCTTTGCTCTCACTCGCTCGCCGCTCTTACTCTCACTCTCACTCTCGGCTAACCTTCATCAGTAAGCCAATTATGGTATTAAACAACTTTTTTCATCTCATTCCTGTAAGAGCATGACCAGAATGTGGAATGGGAAGAGCAGCGGCAAGGTCAGGTCAGCAAATGTTGCCGCTTGCTGGTCACCACCGCCTGCCACTTGCCACTTGCCGCCTGTCGCCGGTCGACAGGCGACTGCATTTAAATGTAAATTGAAATTAATTTTGACTTGAGCAAAAGGAAAACCAACAGCAGCGTCATGGCCACCTTTCGCCATGATCCAGAGTTGGTTGTTGCTACCTTCTATCTGTGCATTTTCAAGAGTTTGTTGGAGCTATTGTGACAGCCAACATTAGTTAATCGCAAGGGGGTTCAAATTGCTAGTAGAGGATGTAATCCAAGTCGATGCCAAGATTTCAAGACACTTTTCTTCGTTCTATTTGATGTAGGTTACGGTTCGTTGTTATTGTTACCCAAGTCTTTTGAAGTGGTCCCACCTTGTCCCTTCCCTATTGCCATTTCTTCAATAAAAGAAAAGCCATGAAATTGATGAATTTGACATTTGGCAGGCAATTTAATATGCATCAGCTAAATGTCTTTGTTGAGGTGGATATAGACCACGAGATGTTTTATCTATTTATATGTATATCAGAAATTATGGAAAATGCCTTTAAATAGATCAAAAATTTGTATTTCCTTGGAGATTTTAGTAAATTGAATAACTTTTAAGGAATAGAAAACTATGGAGAAAAACGCAGTTGTGATGAATTAAACAAAAAACGCGAGGTCAGTTTTAAAGGAAAAACTTTAATTGTGTTTCATATGTCCAATTCAGCAACCGTTTTCAGGGGAAACAACTTCTTTTATACCTAAACCAACAAAAAACATAACAAAAATCATTAAAACTTACTGTTGGATATATTTGAAATCCATTCTATGTCTATTAATCCCAAAAGTGGCAACGATTAGTTCTTAGGTAAGTAAATCTGCATACAAATAAATTTAAAGTTGTCATTTTTTGGTGTATTTTGCTTAAAAATACTAATTCTTATACATTTCTCACTAAAGAAACACAACATTTTCTTCAGATTATATAAATAACATGTGTACGTTTCTGGGAAGCACAAAAGGAAACAGAAGTTATTGACTTTTCAAACTTAAAAGTGTTAAATTTGCAAACTGCTTTATGGATTTTGAAGTACCGGAAATATGCTGTTTGCACTTATTTAAGGAAAGT
This sequence comes from Drosophila tropicalis, assembly GCF_018151085.1. Lineage (NCBI taxonomy): Eukaryota > Metazoa > Arthropoda > Insecta > Diptera > Drosophilidae > Drosophila > Drosophila tropicalis. The sequence goes on from NW_027173344.1 coordinate 18,049, forward strand.
AGATCAAATAATATCAGTAGATGGTAAAATAGCAACTTGTTCCTGTTGCTTAAATTAGCAAAAGTCAAACTGAAATTTAAATAATCCCGATTCTTCCTTGCTCTCAATTTCATTCATAGTCCCGTCATCGTCAGCCACTTGATGTTAGCTCCATGCTTCTCATTCTAATAACTCTAAGTGCTTTCGACTTTCAAATTGAAAAGTCAACAGAAAGCATAGCCAAATAGCAAAGGCAGCAAATAGCAAAAGTTGAACCCACAAAACAACTGAGCGGCAGGGCAGAGGTGGTGGTAGGGTGCTGTTTCGGTTGGATGGGGGGTATTTAGGGGTCGGGTGTGAAAGGGGTACAGAGTATGACGCGACTTAAAATTACAAAAGATTAAAAAGCGAAATATAAATAATTATCTGCAGTCCTCAGCTTCACACAGTTGACAGTGAGGAGCGAGTCAGTCAGCCGAAGAGTCACTCACAATCAGTGCCCTGGTCCAGATCCAGGTTAGGCTGATGCAAAATAGTGGGCCCAGGATATGGTCATGGGATTAGTGGTGGGGTACCGGTGCGGTGTAAAGGTGCCTTTGTGTGTGGGACACTTTGAGCTCATGTAAATCCATTTTAATTAATTCGAGACAAAGGTTATTTCCTCAGCATAATAATGAACTTAGATCCAAGGGGTTTTGACCTAACCAGGTACCCCACTCAGCTCTACTCCACCTTCTCTCCGCTGAATGCCTCTTGAAATAGCAAAGCGGCGGCCGTTTGGATTTTGTAAAAGGATTTGCATTTCATTTCGAGTGGATGAATGAATTTGAATCGAGTCGATGCGCCTGACTGATGCTGCAAATTAAAAAAAAAAAAAAAAATAAGAAAACAGAAAACGAGAGAAGGGAATGAAAATGAAAAGTCCCTGTACGATTTGTTGGAGAACCAAAGTCAAAACCAAGTCACAAGAAATGTCAAATTTTATTACATCAAATTCGAATGTTAAGTGGATTTGAATATTGATTGCAGCTTAGACGACGAAACGCAATCGGTCTAGGTCTGTTTTGCATATTTTGCTTTATTTATTTTCCTGCACGAGACAAAACTTTTACTCAGACATTATTTGATCCGCTTTGCCCGACAAAATGTTTCCCTCTCTGCCTTCCTCTCGACCCACTTGGCGTAAATCAGCTTACACAAATTACGGCCCACTCGAGCGTATGTCGGAAATTTCGCCTTCATATTAGCTATGATGATCGTAGTCCTTTGGCTGCATTCACAATTATCTGCACTTGCCTAACTTCATTATGTCAACGATGTTCAAATAAAATGCACCCCAACCAGAAAATCAAAAAAGGATTACAAAAATGTCACTGCAAACTCAAAGTTTATTTTGTTGGCAAAGGTTCTAGTAAATTCCGCTTTTTGGATTTTTTCTCCCATGGTATGCAGCAGCATGGGCATTGGCAATTTTGTCAGCTCAAAGTCATAACGGCTTCGGCTACCAGGCCATGGCCATCATTTATGCCTTTGAGCTCATTGCCTGTAATTAAGGTGTATCGGCTTCGACCCAGCCAGCTCGAATCAAAACCTGCACCTAAACGTAAGCCTGAGTCTGGGTCAAAGTAAAATTACACAAAAATTCCAATAGCCAATGCTGACAGCTGCCGGCTGACTGTATAGGCAGAAAGATCCAGCTAAATGGTTGTTGGCCGATGAATATTGACTGGCAGTCGTCTTTGAGCAAACATTAAATGACATACCCTAATTGAGAGTTTGAGTCTCAGTTAACTTGGTTTTCGTTTTGGCTGTATAAGATAATTTCATAAAATTTTAGCAAATTTTAAATTCCATCATATTCCGTTTGTAGCAGACTTTGCTCCTGTTGAGAGGCAAAACTTTTGTAAAAGGAGTTGAGCTCAAACATGCTTAAGGCAAAAACATGAGCAGGATAATCAAACATATGAGTGAAGAGACACTGCAGGATACGGAGATGCAGGTGGTGTAGAGGGCAGAAGCTTGCTTGTTAATTAAGAGCCAGAAAACAAAGTCATAAAGGAGACGACAACAACACAAAAACAACAAACAACGGCAACAAGGCAAAGGGAAAGGAAAATCCAAAGAAACATCAACATACAACCACACACACACACAGGCAAACATGCAACACATAAAAGAAAACGTGCCCGCAGTGTGTGTGTGAAAGAGAGGGAGAGAGAGAGAGACAGTAGAGGATGGGCAAAATGTTTATGCCCATAAATATGTACATATATATACAAAAGGACTAAGGCTTGGCTGGCTAATGATAAATATGTAGAAACAAATAAAACTTTTTTCCTTTTTTTGGTTGCTTCAGCTTCTGTTCAGCTTTTTCTTTTTCATTCACTTGTATTTTTAAGTCTTTTGCTTAAGGAGGAGGCAACACATGGACCTGGCAAACGACAACTGTCACATTTTAATGAATAAATTCGATTCCATTGTCACGCATCCTGTGCTACAGCAAAATATTACTCATACGCCCCACATACGTTCTGGCATGCGCGTGTCTGGGAATTCAGTTCGGCTGCTCTAGATAGATACTCAAGCCATCCATTGGCGATTTATTAATATATGCGTAAAGCGTTTTCCTCTGGCCATTTGCTGCCACAACAGCCATAGAGTTTGGTGTGTGTGTGTGTGTGTGTAGAGGGTCGGGGTTCGACATAATTGTGGCATGCGTTAAGTACGCAAGTTCCACCTTGAATCTTAATGTCAAGTGAAATGAATTTGAAATATTATGAAAAGATTTTTACTTTGCCAACTTTAATCTCAATCATCTGAATTTCCCTGGGGACAAATTAGAAAACTACTTTCTGTCTCTTTCGCTCTCTGTCTCTTCGTTGACGTTTTTCTTTTGTTGTTGTCGCTTCATGTCAAAAGTTTACCACAAGTTAGCCATAAAAAATATTGCTAGCCATGATCCCTGCCCACACCAAGCCACACACAGGTCCTTGGAGATATGCAACTTTCTCTCAAAGACACATTTTTCTCTATCTCGCTTTCTGTCTCTCTCTATCTCTCTGTGTTTGTGCCTCTCTTCCTTTTTACATCTTACTTTGGATTCTCTTGCATTTTTCATGCACTCATTTGCACTTAGGTTTTTTTTTTTCTTTGTAACCATATTGCAAGCATATTGCTGCTTTTCTTTTACAGTTCCCCATGGGAGTAGGGAAACTTTGCCATAATTTGCCGTAACTTGTCTACCTTCCGTTTTACACATCATCGAGTCCTGTGAGTCCTAAGACTCGTACTTGTATCTAAGAGTGCCAAACACATGAAGGTGGTAATGCATGGAGAGGTGGTAGCTTCCATCCTGGGCATCATTTAGTGGTAAATTTCCGTCTTAGTTGCCAAACGAACATCATACGTGACATTTTGCAAATTCTGTTTTTCAACATACATGTATGTATGTGTGTGGTGACTGTGCATGTGTACCAAGTGAAAGCCCGACATGGGAGTGTGTGTGTTTTTTTTCCGTTTATGTGGTGCTTTTTTCAATTTCGCTTCTCTGGTTTTGTATTCGATGGAATCTCAGTTCACTGCGGCTAACCCAAAGTGTTGATTCTTCTAATTACTTCCCTACACACACAC
>NW_027173345.1:0-2499 GCF_018151085.1 Drosophila tropicalis
TATCGATGGAAATTTAGTTTTTCGATATATCGATGGAAATTTGCCGATGTCGATATATCGACGCTTCAGAAAAAGTTGAGAAGTTCCGCATGTAAGTCAGAAATTTAGTCTTTTTATTTTATTTATATTTATATATATAACTATTTTAATTTAATATTAAAGCGAACGAAACCAGGCAACTTACCTCTTGTTCTATTTGGCAGTTCCTCATTAAAAATGGACAAATTTGTCGCTACATCAAGTAAGTCTTTTTATGCAAAATTAATTGTAGTCTAATTCTAATACATTCTGTTATTTTTTAGAAAAAGATTCTGCTTGCTCTTCACCAACGCCTTCTAATATAACTGATGACGCTGCTGTTGCAGAACCCGATCATAAGCGAAAAAAATGCGTTTCGGAAGTTTGGTCTCATTTTGACCGTTCAAAAATAAAATGTTTGCAAAATGTCGACATTGCCAAAGAGAGTACCGCACAAGTGGCAATACATCTAACTTGATGGAACATCTAAGACGAGTCCACCCATTTGTTAATAACGAACAGAGGAGTACCAATACAGTGAAGCAATTGTTTGCTCGCAGCGAATGTTACGGCTCCACATCGACCAAGAAGGCACAGATTGACAAGTCTCTTGCTCGCATGGTGGTACTTGACTTGCAGCCTTTTAGCATAGTCGAAAATGTCGGCTTTAGGCATTTTGTACGAACATTAGATGAAAAATATGTTTTGCCAAGCCGACCATATCTAAAAGACGTTCTGTTAAAAAATATGTACGAGGATTCGTTGCAGAAGCTTAAAGTTATATTAAATGCAATTGATTATTGCTCATTAACGACCGATACTTGGACATCCCGAGCCAATGTAAATTACCTTACGGTGACATGTCATTTTATAAACAATTTTAAACTGAGTTCTGCTGTATTGTCTACGCTCCCTCTTGTTGACCAAACCAATCACAACAGTGAAAATATTGCCACAACACTGCGAGCAATTTGCGAAGAATGGGCCATATTTGACAAAATTCAAACTATTGTCACAGATAATGCATCGTCTATGATACGAGCATGTGATATTTTGAAGAAAAAGCACTTGCCATGTTTCGCTCATACCTTAAATCTTGTTGTGCAAGACGTTTTGGCTAAAAATAATGTGAAGCAAATATTACAAGTCGTTAAACGCATTGTTACATTCATTAAGAGCAGCTCAATCGCCAATGCCAAGTTTATGAAAGCTCAGGCCACCGATAACCCTCTTAAGTTGTTGCAAGATGTGCCAACAAGATGGAATAGCTCATTTTATATGCTGCAACGGGTCCTACGTACGAGGGAACCGCTTATTGCGACTCTTTTAAAATCGCAAAATGCGCCGATTCCTTTATCGGAGGACCAGTTTCGTGTGATCGAGGACCTTTGCTCTCTACTTGAGCCCTTTGAGACAGCAACAAAACACTCTTCATCGTCAAATTCTGTAACAATTTCGCTAATCATTCCAGCAGTATTGGCCTTGACAAAAAATTTGGAAGAGTTGTTACCTAATATGATCACAGCAGTTGGCACGGAAACCTGTTCATTTTTAATGAACTCGGTGAAAAAGAGGCTATACCCTTACGAGAATCGGTCTGGCCCAAGACTTGGAACCCTTCTTGATGCTCGCTTCAAAAAGGAGGGATTCCAAAATGCAGGAAATGCACAACAAGCTGCATTAGCACTAGAAGAAGAGTTGTGCGGCTTTAAAGATTATGCGACAAAAACCAACAATGAGGAACTGCCAAAGGAGAACAGATCACCATTTTTATTCAAATTTGTCGAGCAAAAAATTTGTGATAAAGTATCAAATCGCCGGGCGGATGCGATTGTAATGCTGCGACAGTACATGGAGCAACGCAATGCATCTCACGATACCGATCCGCTTCAGTACTGGAAGGTAACCAAAAACATTTTTTTACTTAATTGGTTTTATTATTTCTCTCTTCTTTTAGATTAATGAACATCAATTAAATGCCCTTAGTCGCTGTGCCTTAAAATTCTTGTCAATCCCGGCTAGCTCCGTAGAGTCAGAACGCATTTTTAGTAAGGCAGGGGCGATTATCACGGACCGCCGGAGTTCCTTAAAGGAAAAGCACGTTAACCAAATAATTTTTTTGAATAAGAATCAATGGTTGGAAGAATACGAACATTAATCAAGATTTTAAACCAAACATAGATCTCTTAGACTAAGTACATATGAAATATGAATGTTAATTTGTTTTAATTTTTTTTTTTTTTTTTAACAAAGAACTGAATGAAATTTTGTATTATAGCTGTAAGAAAAACAGTACCATCAATAAACTTGTTTTGTTTTCCTATGAATTTTAGCCTTCATTGCATGAAAAAAAATATTTTTGATTTTCCAAAAATTCAAATTTTAACAGCAAATAAATTTTCGATGGAACCATCGATAATATCGATGGTTAAAACCATCGATGGAAAAACTATCGAATAACGACACTATCGATGGTTCTCC
>NW_027173346.1:0-2328 GCF_018151085.1 Drosophila tropicalis
ACAACAGTTATTACTAATTTATTATCAGCTATTCCTTATTTAGGATTAGATTTAGTACAATGAGTATGAGGAGGATTTGCTGTAGATAATGCAACTTTAACTCGATTTTTTACCTTTCACTTTATTTTACCGTTTATTGTTTTAGCTATAGTAATAATCCATTTATTATTCTTACATCAAACAGGATCAAGAAATCCTATTGGATTAAACTCTAATATTGATAAAATTCCTTTTCACCCATATTTTACATTTAAGGATATTGTAGGATTTATTATTATAATTACTTTATTAATTTCATTAGTTTTAATTAACCCTTATTTATTAGGAGATCCAGATAATTTTATTCCTGCTAATCCTTTAGTTACACCAGCTCATATTCAACCTGAATGATACTTTTTATTTGCTTACGCTATTTTACGATCTATTCCTAATAAATTAGGAGGAGTAATTGCTCTTGTTTTATCAATTGCAATTTTAATAATTTTACCCTTTTATAATTTAAGAAAATTTCGAGGAATTCAATTTTATCCTATTAATCAAATTTTATTTTGAATTATAGTAGTAACAGTAATTTTATTAACATGAATTGGAGCCCGACCAGTAGAAGAACCTTATGTATTACTTGGACAAATTTTAACAGTTATTTATTTTTTATATTATATTATCAACCCTTTAATTAATAAATGATGAGATAATTTACTAAATTAGTTAATGAGCTTGAATAAGCATATGTTTTGAAAACATAAGATAGAAATTTTATTTTCTATTAACTTTACTAAAACAAATTCACTATAATAAAGAAAATAATAAAATTTTAAATCCAATAAAAAATAATAAATAATTTAAAGAAAAAGATAAAAAACACTTTCAAGCTAAATATATTAATTTATCATAACGAAATCGAGGTAAAGTTCCCCGAGCTCAAATAAATACAAAGGAAATAAATATTAATTTTACATAAAATAATAAATTAAATACATCACAACCTAAAAAAATTACTCTAAATAATATTCTTATAAATAAAATTCTAGAATATTCAGCTAAAAAAATTAAAGCAAATCCTCCTCTTCTATATTCTACATTAAACCCAGAAACTAATTCAGATTCTCCTTCTGCAAAATCAAATGGAGTTCGATTAGTTTCTGCTAAAGAAATAGTTAATCATACTAAAGCCATAGGAAATAAAATGACTAAAAATCACATATAAATTTGATAATAATAAAAATATAAAATATTATATCTTCCAATTAAAAATACAAAAGATAATAAAATTAAAGCTAAACTAACTTCATAAGAAATTGTTTGAGCAACTGCCCGCAATCCTCCTAATAAGGCATAATTTGAATTAGAAGATCAACCAGCTACTATTACAGTATAAACACCTAATCTAGTACAACATAAAAAAAATAAACCTCCTAAATTAAAAGAATATAACTTAACAAAAAAAGGTATACATATCCAAACAAACAAAGATAAAAATAAAGAAAAAATAGGAGAAATATAATATCTTAAATAATTTGATAATAAAGGATAAGTTTGTTCCTTAGTAAATAATTTAATTGCATCACAAAAAGGTTGAGGAACTCCTATTAATCCAACTTTATTAGGACCCTTACGAATTTGAATATACCCTAATACCTTACGTTCTAACAAAGTTAAAAATGCTACTCTTACTAATACACAAATAATTAGTAATAAACTTCCAATAAATGATAAAATTAATTCTATATAAAACAAGTACTATTTGTAATAATATTACATAAATAAATTCTAAATTTATTGCACTAATCTGCCAAAATAGTTTTTATTATTAATAATATTCTTTTTTAAAATATAATTATTTTAATATTTGGTCCTTTCGTACTAAAATATTACAATTTTTTAAAGATAGAAACCAACCTGGCTTACGCCGGTTTGAACTCAGATCATGTAAGAATTTAAAAGTCGAACAGACTTAAAATTTGAACGGCTACACCCAAAATTATATCTTAATCCAACATCGAGGTCGCAATCTTTTTTATCGATAAGAACTCTCCAAAAAAATTACGCTGTTATCCCTAAAGTAACTTAAATTTTTAATCATTATTAATGGATCAATTATTCATAAATTAATGGTTTTAAAATTAAAAGTTTATTAAATTTTATTATCACCCCAATAAAATATTTTAATTTATTATAATAAAAAAATCTTTACAATTAAAATAAACAAAATATAAAGATTTATAGGGTCTTCTCGTCTTTTAAATAAATTTTAGCTTTTTGACTAAAAAATAAAATTCTATAAAAATTTTAAATGAAACAGTTAATATTTCGTCCAACCATTCATTT